>NC_047656.1:3549528-3656827 GCF_902201215.1 Prunus dulcis | reverse complement strand
ATCTAACCCATGACGGACCCGCTTTATCCAAAATCCCTTTAGCCCCAATTTAAATTGTAGACAATACGACTTCTACCGAAGTTTCTGCAAAATCTCCCATGTAATTGAAACATTTCCCAATTACACTACCTGCAAACAAGTGCTAGAATATACCCAACTTCCAGCATGCACAAAGTAAAGGCACGCACAATAGTTAATACTATTCAAATGGGCTTCATGCCCTCTACCCAAACTCAAACGAGCAAGCAGAGCAACTAAAAAATAAGTTTACAACCCAGGGAAAAATAAAATGTACAGAGTGATAGTAACACACTCCTATAGAGCGGATAACAATGATGCCTCGACATGGTGGTCTCAACCTCATCTATCTAGAACCTGAGGGGAGCAAAACAGAAAATGTGAATTGACGAAAACAAGCATTAAACACCATTTATATTCAACATAAATAAACCCTCAGTCTTAGAAAATAATATAAACTTGTTAATTTAAAATATAATCATCATAACCCAAGATCCTTTTTCCCGCAACTTTACTCTTGTAAAATTACAATATGCTAAGTAATTTTCCAAATATCCAATCTCAATTCCGAATTTCATTTCAAATATTCATACCTGTGCAGAGTACCCTCAATGCACATGCTCAAGAAACCTCAACCGGGAAATAAATTCACATATACCCGATACATATACATACACCTTGAGGTTTGCGAAACTATCAAATTTCATCCTTTATGTTTTTTTTGTGTCATTTGTGGTCCTTAAGGTTAATACGTGTGCTCACAAATAGTCCTTGCCATTAGGTTCCATCCAAAAATCTGTTAAATTGATGACGTGACACACATGCGGGTCTCACATATCCATTGATATGACGCCACATGGATTAAATAAAAAAATATTTGAAACTTATAAAAAATTTAAAACAACTTAAAAGAAAAGAAAACATACTAAAAAAAACAAAACAAAACAAAATCACCATCATCTTCTCCATCGCGCTAAACCCCAACCCCCACCAGTCTCCCTTTCCCCTTTTTCTCCTCGCTTCCACCTACATCTCCTCTCTCCTCTCTCCCTTTCCCTTTTGCTTGTTTATCTCCGAAAATTCACAAACAAGCAAGAATTCATGAAATTTCACCCCATTTTTGTATTATATAAAATTTTGGTCTTTGGTGGTGGAGATTAGATGGGCAGTAGGTGAAGGGGAGTTTATGGCATATCAAGGTCTGGGTTGGCTGTTGTGGGTGTTGATTTGGGATAGCAGGTTGGGATATGGAGGAGGCTGGATGTGGGGTTTTGGTGCAATGAAGGGGGTGGTATTTTTTTTAGGTTTTTAGTTCATAATTTTTTTTATTGTTTATAATTTGAAATTATTTTTTAAAATGTATTTTTTTAATTTAATCCACGTGGCGTCATATTATTGGATATGTGAGACCCACATATGTGACACATCATCAATTTAACAGATTTTTGGACAGAATTTGACGGCAATAACTATTTGTGAGCACACTTATTAACCTTAAGGACCACAAATGACAAAAATCTATATATAAAGGACGTAATCTAATAGTTTCGCAAACCTTAGGGACGTTTTGTGATAAAAAGCCATATATATACACACGCACACACATTCACGACATCAAGATATGTACAAGGGGAAACAATCCAACCCGGGGATTGTTTATTCTCAACTACATGTGGCTAGGGATGGGCAGTCCAACCGGGGGACTATTGCTCCCCAGCATGCAGACCGGGACCTGCATTGCACGTGCGCAGGGATGGACCCAGGATTTCAAACTTGACTGGGCTAAATTTACCTTACATATAAACATACTAAATAGATAGAAAACTTGATAGTACGATGTAATTTCATTGATAACAAAAAATTAATAATACATCTACTCAAAGGGGGGACACTATATAAGTTGCACCCTTCGAGTCTTCATAGAATTAAAATCATTAATTATCGATTAATTATCTATATTATCAACAAACTCTCTTTCAATGTGAAGTAACATACAATCAGCAAGAAATTCATCACCTATCTTGTTTCGAAGCCAATTTTTGATCAATCTCATACAAGAAAATGATCGATCTGTTGTTGTTGTAGAAACAAGAAGAGTTAGCACCAAACGAATCAATCTGTCAATCAAGTAGTAGGTTTGTGCTAATCTTGTTTCCACTAAGCGCTCAAGTAATATAGGAATGGAATCAAGATTCTTGAAGGTTGGATTGTGATCCATGTCAATCTTATAAAATCCTTGTTGTTGATTAAAAGCCTGCAACTCAGTTGTAGTGAAATCTTGAGGATAAAATTTCTCAGCAAGAGTGTATGTATCATCAATGTTAAATTGCTTGAAAGCATCACGGGGATCCAATGATGAGCTAAGACGAAGGAGTTCCACAGTTTCATCTGGAAATCTAGTATTTAACTCCCCCAACTGATAATCTATTACCTCATTAAATACATCCATATGTTAATAATGCTCCACTGTGATACAATCTTTTTGTTGACAAGAACGCCCAGTTCCCATTGTATGACGGGCACCCATATCAGGCATACTAATTTCATGTTTTTCACAAAATGATCGTACACTTTGTATAAAGTCATCCCAACCATTGTTTCTCAACTCATCAAGCTCCATTTTTGTACTTGCAACCAAATTCAAAGCACTTACAATGTCTTGAGATTTTCTTTGAAGTTCTTGACAAAGAAAATTAGTGAATCTCATAGTTTTGTCCAACAAATTCAAGGCAAAGACAAAGTCAAAAATAACGTAGAAATTTTAATACCTTCTGCTTCCCCACGAAATTGTGAGGTAGGTCCATTATGACTGATATCCTTTAGAAGTGTCTTGGTTGCACCAAATAAATCAATCAAACTCCTAATAGAACTAAAATGTGAGCCCCAACGAGTAGTTCCAAGTTGTTGCAGACATTGAATTTGATTAGCCCCTTTACCTTTCCAAGTCTTCCAGCTGCTAATAGGTCTTCAATTTCGACTTGTCGGGTTAATTTTAACTAAGAATGTCGTTTGGCAGAAGCACCAACAAAATTCACAATGTTATTCAACATTGAAAAAAATCTCCAAACAAGTCCTACCTCTTTAGCAGCTGCGTTTAAAGCTAATTGAAGGCGATGAGCAAAGCAATGAATATAATATGCATATGGACAATCATTGATAAATAATGCTTGTAAGCCACTCCATTCACCACGCATATTGCTAGCACCATCATATCCTTGACCACGCATATTGCTTACTAAACACTTTACAAATATCACTTTTAAGAGTTGAGAAATTAGTGTCATGAACACTCACAATATCAAAAAACCTTTCTCGAATATGCCCATCACAACTAACAAACCTTATGATAATAGCCATTTGTTCCTTCTTAGAATCGTCAAGTGCTTCATCAACGAGAATACAAAATTTCTCATCTTCCCCAATTTCATCGCGTATCCTTTTCCTCACTTTATTAGCATAGATATTTAGGATCTCCTTTTGTATCTTATGTGAAATATATTGGGCATTTAGAGGAGCATTTTGTAACACAACTTTTTCAACTTCTTCGTTCATTCTTGCAAAAACCTTTACCAACTCAATAAAATTACCCCGATTAAAGGAGTCATGAGATTCATCATCACCTCTAAAAGCCATTCCTTGATTTGCTAAATACCTAACGGCCTCTATTGTGGTTGTAAGCCTCAACCTATTTTTCGAAACTTCTTGTTGGGGTTGCACAACTCTATCAATATGGTGAGTCGGGTTCTTTAAATCCATCCACTTTTGGATAGCAAAATGATGTGGTGAATTTATAATGCCTACATGAGTAAGGAAAGCACACTCTTTGCCACCAACTCTTCTCCAATTTCTAAATCCATCTACAGTGAATGCCTTATGTGAGTGATCAATGTCAAAAAGAAAGCATCGAAAATAAAAAACTTTATCTTTATGAACATAATACTCAAGCCAAGGATAATGGTTATACCAATTACCATTAAATCGACGCATTTGTTTCCCTTCTAAATGAGATGGATATTCCTTTAGTTTTGGTTGACATGGTCCTAAGAGAATATATGCTCTTCGAACATTACCACGTTGATTAGGCGGAAGTGTGTCTATTTGAGGACGTAATCCTGGATCACGCTCAAGAGAATTGGTATCAACTTCTTGATCAAAATTGGCTCTTTGAGACTCATCTCTTAAACTTTTAGATTCAACTCTTTGAGATTCAGAATGAGGTTGCTCCTCACAAATTGGAGGAAGTAGAGGAGGGTTGGAACCCATGCTAGTTGATTCTTCATTATTTCTTTAAAAAAAAATCCCGAATAGTCTTTGATCTCTTAGGATTTGGATGATGATCCGACATTATAAAGTTAAAGTATAACCTATTGGATAAGCAAGAACACCAAAATCAACTACAAATCCTATTTGATAATTCATAAATAAATCATAAGTCTCAATTGCAAATATGTAATTGATACTAAATAAAATCCAAAAAAATTCTCAAATTTTAACATCAACAAATTGAGAGAAGCTTACCGTACCTGAAAAATATAGGAGCTTGGTTCGCTTCTTGAATTAAGCCTTGAAGGTGAGTACAACAACAACAAGTGTTCCTTTACGTATGCAAGGGTGCAATATGAGTTTGGTGACAAAGTCCACCACTCTAAGAATAGTTAAAAAATTTCTTTTTTTTTCCTTTCTTTTTTTCCACCGGCTGTGTGCATTCCCTTTTTTTTTCTCTCCTATGTGCTGTTTCTGCAACTTTCCCTTTTATTCCCCACATGCAAGCAGTGTAAGCAAAGGAATCCTAAGAAGGGTAGGATTAGGATATTCACTTGGATGGCTGGCTGGGCTATAAAAAAAATTTGGGCTGGGATTTTAAAAGCCACCTGGGCTGTAGCACAGGTTAGCCAAAGCCAACTACCGTCCCTGCACGTGCGGCTGATCCAGTCATACGCATAGACTAACATCCTGACACACCTCCCAAAAAGTATATGCGTGCCCTGATGGGTCCCAAAGACCAACTATAATTCTTTTCCATAATTTCATCATCCTTTTCATAATGAACCAGGGGAAGGTACAACAAATGGTGTGTAGTCACATAAATCTCATATCCCAAAATATATTCAAATTCTATAGACATAACTAATGTCACCATAGTCTGAAACCCAAATTCATGTACTTTAATAGTAATAATAATAAAATAATAATCCCTAGAAATCCCATATCACATTGTAAGAGCCAAGACTAGCCTGATAATAAAATCCATAATCTCATTAACCCAAAATAACCAATTTTCCAATCAAATCACATTTATGCAAGCAATTATATGTTTGAAAAACAATGCTCATTTAAAAACAAATGTCCACTCACAACAAGTCCAAAGCTAGCTCAATTGTGAGCATGTTCATCCTGAGCGATACATTGTGCCTGGGTACCTATTTGAGAGAATAAACGGATTTAATTAATAAACGTACCCAACAACGAATTTTGACTTAAAACTCTAATTCCCGGGTCTCAAAGTGTGCCCAACCCTTAAGAAGGTTTATAGGGTCATTCTAGCACTTCCCGAAGGATGAGACGGTCTCAGAAGACTCATGGTCAACCGAATGATCAAACTTTCCATATTGGTTAATAGGGCCCGCGGGGCCCACGATCTCCGGCTTCCGATCCGAAAGTTCCTATAGGTCCAACAAAGTCTACTGATCAAGTTTTGAAGATTCGGTCTTGATTGAGCGATCGGATCTAAGCCAATCGTACGATCGGACGGCGATCATTTCGCCTACTTAGAATCATTGATTCGGTGTATCCGAGACTCCGATTCTCGATCCACAAGTTCCTACATGATCCTAGAGGTATATGGAATAACATAACTGAAATTGGAACCGATCGAACGGTCCAAACCTATCGAACCCAGATATCCATAATAGGCGCAATATCTCTTTGATGTTAAATGACAACCAATTCCAAATCCGAGAACACAGTCGTGCTCTGGATGACATGGTGAGTTTTTTAGGACATAGTAGGCCGCCACACAGTGGCCCACACGCTCGCAAAGCATGGTTGTCTTGAGAAATTTTCGGAGATGGAAAATTCTCGAAACACCCTACAATACGTATACCAAAACGTCAAGGGCAACTAGGGGAGTAATTTTTGGTCTTGGACCCCGGCCAAAAAGTGGCCAGAACTAGCTCAAAACACAGCCAAAACCGTCAGAAATTTTAGGTTTAAATATTGAACTTCAAAACTCCAAATCGCCCCAAACCAACTACCAAAACAGCTAGAAGGCACTGAGAGGATGAAGATTCATACCTTGGTCGATGAAAAATGTCACCGGAATTGCCAAGAACGACAATGGAAAATTGCAATATTTCTCCTCGTTCTAGTCGCTAAACTGTGCGAAATCGATCGGAGAAAGCTAGTGGATTAGGTAGAGGAGAAGGAGAGGAAGATTTTGGAGGTGATTTTGTCGAAAAAGGTGGCCGGAGGGTGACAAACTCGCCATCTGAAAATAGGGCATTGCGCGGAGGAGAGAGATAGTGTCGAGGAGAAAGAGAGAGATAAACAAACAAAAAAAGGAATATGGTCTATACTTAAATTAGAACTTCGTGATATTTACGGTTGTACCACTGCACTTCCGTACATCATAACTTCTTCGTTATAAATCAGAATTGAGCCTACCGCATGTCTATGAACTCGTATTCATGTGCTCTAAGCAAAAGTGATAGTCATTTCCCCAAATTCTTCCCCAAACAAAAAGTGACTACAGTGCCGCCACTCCAAGGGCAAAAACATAATGTCACAATTAATTAAATAATTAACTAATTATTTGAGATGGGGTGTTACATAGGGGTTTTGTCATGATCATCTTTGTAAGAGCGACTAGCCTTTTATTTAGGCTTTGTGCTCGGCTCGCATTCTTATTTATTTATTTTAGCCTTTAATTTAGACTAGTGCTGGGCACACTTTGTGGGATTTTATTTTATCCTCTTAGTATGTGGACTAGCCCCTTAGGGCATGTTTGTTGGAGGGGACTAGGACAAGATTGTGCTGTTTAACACTTATCCTATCATGAACCAAACATGAGCATATTTGAGAAGCTCACTAGCTAAAAGACCTTGACTAACATGACTTATCTTAGCCCACTTAAAATCAGGGTTATGCCGAACCCAAAACAAGACGTACGCAATAGAAAACATGCAAGTTCGTTTTCTTCTTTTGACCTCTACGAGCTCATCTTCTACGTATCAATGTGTTTGTCGTCTTCGTAAGTGAGCTCCATCAGCGACTATCACCTTCTTGTAAGCCCCTAATCTCTCTCTCTCTCTCTTCTGATTTTTGGTAATGTTTGCGGAGCCTGTTATTGTTTAACGATTTCGATTCTAGGAGAGAAGCCCAAACCCCCCAAAAAAAAATTTCAAATTTTCGGTACTTCGCAAGTATGAGACATCTCTGGTTTTGCTACCCTTTCTTGTGTCACACCCCATGAATTTACATAATCTTGGATTAAGACACGATTCACACCTTAATTATAGAATTTAATAAAAACTATAACTAAAATGTGAAGAACACTAAAATGAATAAATAAATATTTCAAATAGAATTTTCAACGGTAACAACAACATCATTTGAAATCTTAGAGACCATTACAATATTTTACAACTTAGAACCACTAAAGAGTTCCCTAAAACAGTAGCTCATTATTCTATCACAAGCTATGTATGTGCACACTCTATAAACATGCCAAATTCATCTCAAGTCTTAGATTTCAAGTTCAATACCTGCAAAATCTGTTAAGGGGTGAGCGAAACCACAGCTCAATAGGGGCACAAACGACATTTTCACAATAAATTGATATAACTAAATTTAATGACATGCAATCACACAGTTAGATATCATACCAATAATAATAATAATGCATGTATGTTCTTCATCTATTCATGTTAATTCATACCAAAGTTAGACTCAACTATACAAAAGATCACATTACTCTCTTTTTCACCATTATTTTCTCAACCCAAAACCTCCAACCAATTTTCATGACATGATATAATTCTTCTTTTCACATATCTCATATATCTAAAAACAATGTAATCATTTAAATATTACCAGTGTACATATAATCATGCCAACATTAATAAAATAATTAACAATTCATAACTATTCAAGAGAAACCATTCAATTGTAACAATAACATGCATCAAATAATAATTTTATGCATATTTCCACACAAGGAATATTCATCAATTCATAACTATTTAAGGATTATTTTTCAAACCCTAGCCTACGAGGAGAACTATAAATACATAGCTACATAAGGCATTTGAGATAATTCCGAAACCCTACACAAAGTCCTCTCTTTTTCTCTCTCATGTCGTCTCCCTCTCCCTCTCACTCTCTCTCTCACACAGCTCTGACCACCCGACTCTTCCCGTGAGAAGAAACTCTAACCACTTTAGTTGTTGTCGTATCTTTTTCAAGATCCAACCGAACTAACATAGGCATCGGAGGATTTTTGGCAAACACCCCCGGATGTGGTCCGTTGACCTAGATTTATTTCATAGGAACCAAGGGGGAAGAAAGAGAAGGAAGTTCGAGGGTCAAAAAATCTACGTGCGAATATTCCTATGCGGAATTTGTTCAAACACTGCTCATGAAATTTAATTAAATCAATCTCGGTAAAGGCCTCCAAGAAACTCCGTGCGTGGATACCAAAACTTTTACAAGACAATTCCCCGATTTCCACCACATTCGTCCACTCTCTCTATCTCCTTTTCTCTCTCTCTTTCTTTTCTCTTTCGTTTTCTTTCTCCCTTCTCATGCGTGTCTTCCAAATGAAATGAAGCAATGAAGGTCCTATTTATAGTAAGAAGAGGCGGCAACTACTAGGCTTTCATTGATTGCATGTAGATTTACTCCAAGTGTGGGTAATTGTTTTCTATGATTTCAACAGCTCATGGTAATAAAGCTTAGTCACATAGGTTCAATGACACTTGTCAGGGTCGGCCCATAGCTTGTGTAGGCTGAGTGACTGCACAGGGCCCCCAAATTTTTTCAGGTCCACTTATAAAAGAAACCAAGAAAGGCCTTTACTTCTCCAAACTTCGCTTTTTGAAAACAAAAAGACCCTTAGCCAAGAGAAACAATAAAATGGGACTTTTTTTTTCAATTTTCTAACCCAATATGATATCTGATTTTTTTTTTTTTACCTAAGTTTTTTAAATGTGTTTTTTGGTCAATCATTTTTTCATTGGATGAAGATAATTTGGAATCATGTTGTGATCATTTGGAAAAATTTTATGAAACATGGCAAGTCTTTTGATCTTGATGGGAAGGATTTGTTTGATGAGTTAAAAGTCATACAAGAGATTTTACCGAAGGAGGCTTAGACATCCACTGACATTTTGAGCGCTTTAAAAAGACTCCATTGTTTTCCAAATGCAATAATTGCTTATATAGAGTATTATGAACTTTACCTGTTACAGTTGCTTCAGCTAAAAGAAGTGTTTCCAAATTGAAAGTATTGAAGTCTTACTTGCGATCAACCATGTCACAAGAAAGATTAAATAGTGTAACTTTGATATCTATTGAAAGTGATTTTTTGGACGAAATTGATTGTACTCGTTTAATTAATGATTTTGAAACTAAAAATGCAAGAATATAGTTTTTAGATGATTTTTGAACTGTTGGTTGCTAGTTGTTGGTTCTGTGGTTGTTTTGGTTATTGGATGAAGTGTTGGTCGCTGGTCGCTTTTTTTTTATTTAGTTTTTTTAACTACCTTCACATTTTTTGTATGTAAAAGACAATTGAGTGGGTTATGAATATAAGAAAGTAAATGTAATTGACTTTATTTAAGGATTGACTTGGTTCTATTTATAGATTATGATGTAATTGATGTCAATAAAGGGTGTGTTTGGTTCTATTTATGGATTATATATGGATAATTAAAAGCATGAAATTATTTGATAACTATTAAAACATAGAATTGATAACTTTGAGAATGCAAAATTACAGAAAATCTTGATTGAAAGATTTTATTGATCACTCATACAATAGTTCATCATGGTAATAGTCCTGAGAGAACTTTGAAACTGAGAAAAGTAAAATTTACATTCTGAATTCTAAATGAGGCAGGAGCTCCTTAAATAGACTAAGGCTACCAGACTGTTGGTAGCATTGGATGCTTGAAATCATGACTGTAGATAGGCATGGGAGAACTGTAGAATTAGAGGACTTTAACTTTTGCTTTTATTGATGACTGTTAGGGAACTTTATCTTTTACTGGCTTATGATGACTGTCGGGGAATCTGCTTTTGATTAATCTGAATTGAGATCATAGGGATCTTGATTGTCTTCATAATCTGCCCACCGCAATTTCGGGGTGGAATCCTTTTGACTAGTCTTTTGACTAGATGGCTGATGGGGTTGACTGGAAGAAGATTGAGATATGGGAGAGGTCTCATCGTCATCGTCCATTTGGGAGGCTTGAATGATTAACTGTCGGGCAATTTCTTGCAATTCGGCTTTAGACTTTCCTTTGGCTGAGAAGGAGGCAAGAGATGATCCGGATGAAGAAGGCTTGTGGGCGGACTGTGGAGGAACAGTAACTGGAGGGAAGTCTAAATGGACATAATCTGCAATTCTGTCAATTTGAACTTATCCCACCATTTGACTGAAAATTGGGGAGAAAAGACTATGGAATCCCAATTAATATGATAGGACCATTTAAGGATCCAGGGAACTTTATATTTAGCACAGAAAATAAGTAGATTAGGAAAGAATGACTCTGACTTTTTGAACTTATTTTTAATGGAACAATAATTGATTAGTTCTTGCATTTGAGAGGGAAGCAAATCAATGACTGGACCATGCTTTTCCCACCAGTGAAGGAACCAGAAAGGAAAAGGGCTTTTGAATTTACTATCAAAATTAATAAACCAAGAATGACTGAAATCAATTGTTTGATGGAGGAAGATTGTATACCATGCTTCAATATAATCATAGTAACTATATTGGAGATCTGACTGAAGGACTTTGAGATCGTAAGGGTGGCGACTCCATTCATCCTCACTAATCAAACGATAAATGTAAAGGGAATGGTAAAGAATAATATGAGGTTGATTGCGATTTTTTATTGGCTTTATTTCAATTGATTGTGTCTCATGAAGGATATCCCTGTAATATTTAAGTGACTTGTAGGGAGCTTGGGGAATAAAATGATGATTTGGAGGAAAATATGACTTTGCAATGGTGACTGGGTTGTTTATGTTATTATATTTGGATTCAATTATGAACAAATGGCAACTGCTCTTTTGAAGGTAAGGAGAAGACTTTTGAGATGGAGTAAAAGATTAGGTGACTTGGGTACTGACTTGGAAGGGATCATATCTTGAAACTAGGGCTGACTGATAATTTGGACAAACTTGTCCGACTGAGGAACCAAGTGGATTGAATCAATTACTAATCTGGATTGGAGAGCATCCCGGGAAGGGGATGATCTGTGAAGGTAACTCTGTTTTAACTGGGATCATTGATGTTAGGAGAGCTCTGAGTGACTGGGGTTGATTGATTTGTTCCTTTTCTTTGCCAGGCCTTCTGGCTGCCATTGTTTATCTTGAAGAAAGTAAGAAAATCAGGAACAGAATTCTCACTACCTCTTACATACTCAATTTCAAAATAAAAATTACTTAAAATTACTTGCCAACATGCAAAAATTTGTTTTGATGCAATGTTTTGAACATCTTTTTCTAAAACATGCTTCACACTTTTGCAATCTACTCTGACTAAATTTTTTTGATTTAATAAATCATCTTGAAATTTACTGATGCATAGGACTATAGATAATATTTCTTTTTTAATAGTACTATAATAACTCTGTGACTGAGCCCAAATTCCAGAATGGAATCGAACAATTTGCTCAGATTGACTTGGATTGACTTTTTGTTTGAGAATACCTCCATAACCTGTTTCAGAGGCATCAGTTTCAACTATTTTGAAAGAATTGACTGCAGGAATGCCAAGACAAGGAAGTGTTTTGACATAGGTTTTGATTTGTTTGACTATGTCTGTATGGATGGATGACCAGGGAGGAGGGTTACTCTGAAGTCGGTCAAATAAGGGCTTACACTGTTTTCTCAAATTTTGATAAAAATCAGAAACATAATTTAGAGATCCCAAGAATCTTTGGAGTTGACCCTTGTCAAGAATTTGATCTGGGAATTTATCAGCAAATTGAATGACTCAATCAATAAGACTGATTTGAGACTGATAAATATTAAAACCAAGAAAGAGGATATTAGTCTGAAATAACTTGATTTTCTTAGTAGAGACAACTAAGCCATTTTGTTTAACTATCTGGAGGAACTTATGCAAATGCTTCCAATATTGTTCTATGGACTGAGAGAATATAAGAACATCATCAATATAGACTATGGAGAAATGATTGAAAGGATTGAATATCTCATTCATTATATTCTGAAATTCACTAGGGGCATTCTTAAGTCCGAAATGCATAACATTCCACTCATAGTGACCGAATGGGGTTACAAAAGCAGTTTTATACCTATCAGATTCCTGGATTTGAATTTGCCAAAAACCAATGTTCATATCAAACTTAGAAAAGATGACTGCTTTGTCTAATCGATTAATTAAATCTCTTTAATTAGGAATTGGATACCTAATCCATTCTAAGACTGTATTAAGAGGTTTATAGTTGATGACTAATCTAGGGGCTCCTTGTTCTAACTCATCATTTTTCTGAACATAGAAAGCAGGACATGACCAGGTCACTTGCTTTTTCGGATTATTCCTTTTTGGAGTAACTCTGTAATTTCTGTTTTGAGAAATTCCGCTATTTCTTGATTCATTTGGATTGGTCTGCCTTTAGTGGGAATATTCTTTTCACTAAAGTTTTTGACATAAGGTAACTTGACTACATGTTGTTTCCTGTGCCAAAAGGCATTGGGTAAATCAGAACAGACTTCTTGTTCTAACTTTTCTTCAAAATTTTGAATCTGTGACTGTAAAGGCTTGTCATTAGCTTTTGTTCAATTCTTTTAAATCTGACTCCTTCCTTAAGGAATTCTAACTGTTTATCCTTATTTTGAATTACTTTTGACTGTTTTGGAAACTGCGCTCTTCTGTAAGGCTTTTAAATTGTGCAACTCAGGTTTGGTTAAGAATTCAAATTTGACCATTTCTCCTAAATGGGTAGATAAGACTCCATTGTATTCTACCTGGAAAGGATACAAAAGGGCAATGAAAGGTAATCCTAGGATAATCTCATCAGTATTATTTTTTACTAAGACGAATGAGGTTTTGAAACAAATTTTATTTTGACAAACATGGGCTTTTGGTATTTCATAATTTAACTTAAGTGACTTTCTTGAGGTTATGCTTAATGATTCTTTCGACTTCTTGTAATATTTAGTAGGGATCAATCCTTCTTGAATACAATTAAGGTCAGCACATGAATCAAAAAGGGCAACTGTATTTAACTCGAAATTTTTTACAAATATAGTGACTTTTGAATACCATTTCCTAAAATTTACTTGTTTAATTAAATTAATGGTCTAATCATTATGAAAGGGTTCTTCGTGTGAATTGGCCGGATTGTCTGGTTGACTTTTAGACTTAGAGGCTTCTTTTTCCATTAAATTAACCAGATATTGCTTAATCTCATAATTCTCGGCTTGTAACTTTTGACTCTTTTGTCTTAATTCAACTATCTCTTTTTTGACTAATTTTACTTCTATTTTTAAATCTTGCAAAGTTACTTCTTTTCTCTTTTTGTTGAATTTTTCTAATGTTGTATTTAGACTTATCTTTTGGGGAACGAACTGACTTGGCTCTTCCTGACTAATGATTTTTCTCAGTTTTCTTAGATACTCAGATTTTAACTCTGGGTTTTCTACTTTACGGATTAAACCTATTAACAATTCTTCTTGCTCTTCCTGTTTGGTAAGGACTCGTATTGACTTAGTGATGACATTACAACACTTGTCTTTACAACCTAATTGGATTTTTGGGGAACTTAGTTGGGAATCTGAGGAACTATAATCTGCTGACTCAGAACAACTCATAACTGTGCTGTCGGCTTCACTAGACTCAAAGTCTTTTAATTCTAAAACTTTAATCAAATTGTCTTTTTCTTCATCCGTGATTATTAATTGCTTTATTGCATCTTTTACCTTACACTCATTAGCATAGTGACCGTTCTTTTGACATTTCCAGCACTTAACTTGTCTTTTGTCGAATCTTTTCTTAAAGTTACCTTTCTTATCTTTTCCGTGACCTTTTGACCAATTTTTTTGCGGGTGAAATTTTTATAAAACTCATTATTATCATTATTATGTCTAGAAGACTGTGTTTTTCGGGAATAATGACGTTTTTTACTGGTTTGTCGGTCATGATAACTAGTTTTGGCTTTTCTGGATGGGGAAATTGACACTAGACCATACTGTTCACAAAAATTTCATAACTCATATTTGGCTGAATTCCTTTCTGATAAATTTGTTTACTGATTTTCATATCAACACACATTTTCATTCCAACTTGGTTAATTGTACTGATTATATTACCATAAGTCAAATTATCGAAATCTATATGACCTTGATTATTACTAAGGACTGTGCGTATTTTATGAGCAAATAAATTGGGAAGACCATTAATAAATTTTTCTTTCCAAATGGGTTGGTTACTATCATCTCTAAGCATGACTCTGAAAATGAAAACATCTTTATACCAACTTAAATCAGATAATTTAAGACATCTAAGATTACTAAGTTGATCATGAATTCGGGCTGTTGTATTACTGGGTGTTCTTATGAAATGCTCAAATATGGTGTATAACAAAGTATTGACTCCGTTTTCTATACCTCGACTTAATTGTTCGTCGAAAATAGGGAGTCCTTCTTCATTTAACTTGACTACGTGATTGATAACTCGTTTTGACTCTTCTGTTAAATGAGATATATATATATATATATATATATACACATGCAAGGGATTTAGATGAGGTGATTATGTTCTTAGTGGCCAAGTTTAACGGATCCATAATTTTAAAATGGACTGGACTGGATTTACCTTACAAAGAAACTCGACGGCACGAGCAAACTTTATTGACAACAAAAAATGATACCCCTAGTTAAGGAGAACATAATGAGGCATATACCTCTCAAAATGCATCTAATACATAAGATATGAGCTAGTAAAAAAAGAAAATAGTAAATAAACATGCAATGCAAATACAAAATAAAACTGTTTAAGTTGCATCTTTCGAGTCTTTAAAGAATTAAAATAATTCATTATTGATTCATTATCGATATTATCAACTAATTTTTTTATAGGAGGTGAATAACACAAAACTTATTTGTTCTAGTATTTAAATATTATTATAAATATAAAAACATCTAAATTATTATTATAATAATACTATAATTATCATCAAAGTACACAACTATATGTATTTACTGCAAAATTACCTATATATATAAATTAAACACCCAACAAATATCTAATGACACCCATTTAGAAAAAGAACAATGAATATATATACTTTTTGAGTCAATTCCTCCACAAATTGGAGCCATCATGGGTGTGTGCTCTTCCTCTTGTCAATTTTTTTCTTTTTCTGTCTTTCTTTTTGCTTTCCCATTTATTTTTCCCGTCATCCTTATAATTCTCATTGGTTGTTTTTCTTCTCTCTATCCTTGGGGATAATGCTAGGATTAAATTTGAGGGTAGGGAATATTATTCCTGTTGTGACTTCCATGTTTCGCAAAAAAAAACAAAAAATAAAAAACAACAAACAAAAAACAAAAAACAAAAGACAAACAAAAAACAAAACGAAAACATATAAATATTTTACTTTTTTTCTTCGAGTCTCTTTATTTTAATTTTTTTTTTGGGTAGTCACTTCCCATTTCTACGATGAGATTGTTCCTTATTTTCAACTACTTTCAAAATTTTAAGCATGACAATAATTCTTTACATTATCTTTGTGTTAGCCATATTTTGATAACAAAACTAGGTAAATCTCTATGCACATAGCGATGTTAATATAATTTTTTATTGAGAATTTCACATGATTTAAATCTCTAAATAAAAACTAGTGTAGACTTATATAACCCTCATTATGTGAGCTTTTCAGCCTATGCCTTCCTTTCTTGAGTGTTATATGCAATTCTATAATTTTTGTCTACAAGTCATTGTGATCTCATTATTCTTTCTTTTGGTCAAGTACTTAAGGATATTTAAATTGTTTGCTAGAACTACTTTCACTATCTATTTGAGGCATAGTTATAAACCACATGGATTCTAGGAAGTGATATAGGCCTTGTTTCTTTCGTTTGAGCCTTTCTAGCCAACGTGTTCACTAATTATCCCTAGTTTTCCCTTTTGTGCCTTTAATGTAACCATTTTCAATGTATTACCTAAATTCTCCCTACCCTAGCCTTTCATAAATTTTCCTACCCTTCTAAGGAGTTTGTAGAGCAATCTTCATAAAAAGATAGAGTTATTCAAAGTTGATGAGGCAAAAGTGTGAAGTAAAACAAAAACAAAAAAAAAAAGAATTTGCTGTGAGAAAAATATGAAGAAAAAAAAAGTTAGGCAAATTCCCAAAGTTGAACAAGTTCATTCAAAAGTTCAAAAAAGTGTGCTCAAGTTCGAAAAATGCTTCGAATTAGTTGTATCTCTCAAGTGCAAGAGTGTTAAAGGTTGTAAAGCTCTATGAATTCCTTAGACTTTGTTGTTTTCCATAACCTTTTCTTGTTTCAACCATCACCCTAAGCCCCACTACAACCCTAGTAAAAGTCCTACTTGATCCAAGAAGAAGTGTGGTTCCTCATGTGGAGAACAAGTGCGGAAGGACTATGGTCAGATGGTTTAAATGTTTTCAAGTATCCGATATATGTTCATGAGATCTTTATTCATGTCTTGTGCTTTTATTTCGATTATGTGAGTACATTCCATTACTTTGAATCTTCTCACATATAGATGAGTGACAACACCTAGTCAAATTTAGAGTGCTTTTATTAGAGAGAACATCCTTGGTGAGACTTGACTTTGAACCTCATTGTTATTTGGTTATTTAATTTTTGTGAAGTTTAAATCTTGGATTGTATTAACGTTGGCTATTTCACACACTACACTTCAAGTTTTTCAATTAAAGTTTGGTTAACCCCTTGATAATGTCTTGAGTTATTGTTGCTTATCTATTGGAAGTTGGCTAACAGTTGATAATTATCTATCTCTGAGATCAATATTGGGAAGTTAGTTGCTTGTTTGTGTCGAGTCTTTGTTCTTATGCTTTGTTTTGCTTAGGGACTAGCAAAATCTAAGTTTCAGGGTATTTGATAAGTCATTTATATATCATATAAATTTACTCTTTTCACTTAGATATTGTATGCAAAAGTTGATTGTTTTATAGAGATCTTCAAATATTCCAACTTTTGTGTTTTCAGGAAACCACTTGGAGATGAAAGATAAGATGTCAAGGGACGTTGTATCAAACTTTGAGAGTTATTGGGGTAGCCAACTGTTCAGAACGAGTTGTTAAAGTCAAGGCATGTGTCATATGGGCAAATTGGAGCTGTTGGGCTTGAGGACGATTTTAGTTAAGTTTATGGGATTTTTCTTGGAAATCATTTGTCATAAAATTGTAGTTGTCATCAATACCTTTTCAATGACATCTTACGCATTCAATTTGGTGAAGATTAAGCCCCCCAAAAGCCAAGAATTGGAATCTCTGCTATAAGCCGCAAGGAATTAGGAAAGTTGACTTGTACTTTCTATTTTTTATATTTCCTATGTGGTTACAGTTTTTTGGCCATTCTTGCCTTGCAAGTTAAGTTATTTGAGGTTTGCTAGGACTAGGAAAAGGTAGAGGGATGATATAAAAAGAAAAACCTAGGTTAGATTGGAGAACCTTACGATCCGTTTCATCAAGGAGAGAATATTGCGCTAGGCATGTGCGTGTGACGTTGTATTTTAGGGTTTTCTTTTTCACTCTTATGATATTATTTTTTGTGTTTTAATTGCGTTCATGTGTAACTAAACTTTAATCTGGGCGGGGTTAAGCCCTAGCATGATGATATATGCTTTGATGCTTGATCACCATTAATGTGATTTTGAGTTTTATACTGGTTATGTGCTTTGATGCTTGATCACCATTATGGTATATGACTAAGTTATATGATGCAAAATTGAGTGAATGTCACAATGCTTTTGAGTATGCTTCTTGCAATTAAAAGGTGTGATTACTTAGGGTAAATGCCATGCTCTAAGAATTACATGATTTATTTGGTTACTTGTGCTCATCGTACTCTTCATGTTTATATCTAGCCTAAATGCCATAGGGAGATTGCATGTTGTATGAATTATTCTAGCCTAAATGACATAGGAAGAATAAACGTAAGGTAACCAATATTCAATATGGAATTACCTCTTAATGGATGAATGAACATAAGTGCTATATTGGATTGCTTGTGGTGGACACCTAACCTTAGTATCTTATCTTCCTGATTTTCTCAACCAATTAATGTATTTATAAAGATTGGTTAAGCGGTTTAGATTTACGGAAATGCGGATAATTGCACGGAGCCTAAATGCAGAAGCTTGAGATTGCCACAATTACATACCACTTCATATGGGAGAAGAGGTGGCTATGCCACATCAATTATATGATGAGCTATCTTTTAATTAAAGTACGTAAATTCTAGAAACAACGAAGCTATAATTACTTATTTTTCCAAATTAAGATGTTAATCTGACATTCTCTACCCTTTTTCGTTTCTAGAATCCCACCATTCATGTCGTCCCTAGTCCCCAGCAATGACTAAGATTTTTTTTATATTTACTTTCTTTAACAATTTATTTCATTTAAATTGATACTTTTTTATTCGTAACTACCAAAAATATCAGTAATATGCTCTTTTATTAATTTCTTATAATATACCTGAGCACTTCAACCATTTCTTTTGATTGAACCAATTAACATAATTTGAATTAGGTTTTTTTTTATCACAAATGGTCCTTCACATTTACAAAATTATCACGAATGGTCTTTGAGGTTTTTTTTGTGACACTAATAGTCCTTAACGTTTGGGCTTTTTATCACAAATGGTCATTGCTGTTATAAATTCTGTTAAGTATGATGTGGAAGATAAGTGGAGCCCACATGTCCAATTACAATGTGACATGTGGATAAAAAATAATTAAATAAATTTTTAATGAAAATTCCATTTATTTTTCTGCAACTTTTCATCTCCTTCCTTGCTCCGTCTCTCTCCTCCTCTGCCCCTGCTCTCCACCCTTTGCTTTCCATCTCTTCTCCCTTTGTTTTTTTCCCTCTGCCACCTGCAAGAAAAAATATAAGATATACAATTGCTCTCCGTCTCTTCTCGCAACCCGCAACCCATGCCCAACTCCCCCACCATCTCCCTTTGTTTTTGCTCTCCCCCTCTGTTTTTTATTAAACCTTCCAAATATTCAACCTTCCAGCTTCACTCAAGCACAACCCAGAAAAGCAAACCAAAAAGAACTCACTTTCAAGTAGATTGCAACTCCACAAAGAACATGAAAATGAAAGTTCAACAGTACATGAGGAATATTGTAGATGTTTGGTCACTTTCAAATCCATCCATGGTTTATCACAACATATAATTTACATCATGAGTCACTAAAGCTCCTTCGTCCTCCACACACAGCATGAAATGGGCAAAGTGGATTTGAAAATTTAAGTAGAATTGTGGAACATTACAAGGCCACACTTGAACTTGAAATAAAACCCATTTGGCCTCACTATTATTTCGACTGAAATCTAAATGCAAAACACAACATTTTTTTGTTTTCTCTATAGCAGGCACTTACAAGTGACAAAAGAAAAGAACCCCAAACAAAGCATCGACGGGCATTTTTTTTCCTAGCTAGTTCTCGCGCCATCTGTCTCATTTCCTCTGGTGACGGAGGTCTCAGCTCTTCAGGTGGATACACAACATAAGAATGCTGCAGACTGCTAAAATATGAAAACTATGAGAGAATATTTATTTGTGAGAATTTTCTGTGTATTCTTCTCCTTGTAGGAGGTCATATTTATAATACAACGAAACCTGAATGGGCAAGTAAATAATAAATTTCTAAATCTATTTGCAGTAGGAAATTAGGAATTAAAGTAAATCAATTACAATTATAATAGGAATTCTTGGTGTGTAAGAAAAGTAAGTCAATATCCACAAGTCACGCCAACACTCCCCCTCACGTTGGTGCATAGATGTCACCAATGCCCAACTGATCTAGTGAATTGTGGAATGCTTTACTGGAAATCGCCTTTGTCAAAATATCCGCCAATTGATCCTAGGATTTCACAAAAGGAAACTGAAACACTTTAGCCTCAAGCTTTTGTTTGATGAAGTGTCGATCCACCTCAACATGTTTAGTACGATCATGCTGAACCGGATTATGTGCAATGGCTATAGCAGCCTTGTTGTCACAAAAGAGATTCATTGTGGATGTAGGTTTATACCCAAGTTCAGTAAGCAACTTTCTTAACCAAAGAAGTTCACAAATCCCTTTAGTCATGCCTCTGAACTCGGCTTCTGCACTGGATAAAGCTACTACATTCTATTTCTTGCTTCTCCATGTCACCAAATTACCTCCCACGAATGTGAAGTAACCCGATGTGGATTTTCTATCTGTTACATTACCTGCCCAATCTGCATCTGAATAACCATCAATATTTAGATGACCATACTTTGAGAACATAAGTCCTTTTCCAGGTGCAGACTTCAAATATCTAAGTATCCGAAGAACTGCATTCATATGGTCTTCACTTGGAGAGTGCATAAATTGATTGACAACGCTCACCGCATAAGCAATGTCTGGTCGAGTATGTGACAAATAGATCAATCTTCCCACTAACCTTTGGTATCTTTCTTTGTTAGTTAGAACTTGATCCGGATATTCTCCAAGATGATGATTCTGAACAATAGGAGGGTCCGCAGGTTTACAATCTAGCATTCCTGTGTCTGTCAACAAGTCCAAGACATATTTCCTTTGAGAGAGAAATATGCCTTGCTGCGATCGAGCCACCTCAATTCCCAAGAAATATTTGAGTCCACCTAGATCCTTCATCTCAAACTCCGTAGCCAGATAGTCTTGTAGCTGTGATATTTCCTGTTTATCATTCCTAGTAATAATCATATCATCAACATAGATTATTAATGTTGTTACCTTCCCTTTTCGATGTTTCAAGAACAGAGTATGATCTGAGTTGCACTATTTGAAACCATTGTTCTTCATTGCCATGGTGAACCGTCCAAACCATGCACGTGGTGATTGTTTCAATCCATACAATGCTTTTCGTAACCTGCAAACTGTTCCAGTCTGAGTAGTATTATATCCAGGAGGAATGTCCATGTACACCTCCTCCATGAGTTCGCCATGTAGAAAAGCATTCTTTACATCAAACTGGTGTAGTGGCCAATCCAAATTAGTTGCAAGGGACAATAAGACTCTGACGGTGTTTAACTTTGCAACTGGAGCAAAGGTTTCTTCATAGTCTATACCATAGGTCTGTGTGTACCTTTTTGCCACAAGTCTTGCCTTGTATCGTTCGATGGATCCATCTGCATTGTGTTTTATAGTAAACACCCATCTACATCCGATAGTCTTTTTTTCCTTGGGGTATAGTCTCCAATGTCCAAGTCTGATTTTTCTCAAGGGCTTTCATCTCCTCTTTTATAGCTTGGACCCACTTAGGATCTTTCAATGTTTCAGAGACCTTGGTTGGAATATGGATAGCAGACAACTGATGCACAAAAGCCTTGAGTGGTTCAGACAGCTTCTCAGGGGATACATGATTTGCAATTGGATACTTGGATGTCTTGCCAATATCAGGTGAATAACGGTTTGGTGGCTTCCCACGATTTTGCCTAAAAGGTAATTGATATCCAATAGTTTTATCATCTAAATGCACAAGTCTAGTAGGAGTAGTTACCTCAAGGATATTCTCAGGAGATTGGTCTGTTGGTACTGTTAAGTTAGAGGGGGGTCTTCATCTTGTTGTTCTGTATTGTCTGTAGGTGTGAGACTCGGATCAGAAATATCTTCGCATGGATCAGGTGGGTAGGCAATTGATCGCTATGAATGGGCGATTGGTCGCTTTTCGACAGAGAGTAATCTCGTGCTCCAGACTCGGAATGATCAATCATTTCTGTACAAAGGAGAATTTCTTTATTTTCCAAGTTGCTCCAATTCTGCTCTTCACTTCGTATCTCCCCCTGAAGTGTAGAATTGGATGATGGGTCATGGAAGAACAACTCAGATTCTAGAAAGGTCACATCCAAAGTGACATAGGTTCGTTGGGTAGGAGGGTGATAACAGCGGTAGCCTTTCTAATGAGTGGCATAACCCAAAAAAACACAACGAAGCGTACATGGATCAAGTTTGCTACGTTGATTTTTGTGGAGATGAACGAAAGCCACACATCCAAAGATTCGGGGTGTGAGTACCAAAACAGAAGGCAGATGTCTGTGTTGTGCAAGCACCTGTAAGGGAGTTTTAAAGGTCAGTACACCAAAAGGCATGCGGTTGATCAGATGAACTGCGGTGACAATAGCATCATCCCAGTGATGGCGAGGAACATGAGCGCCAATCAAAAGTGCTCGGGCGGTTTCAAGAAGATGTCAATTCTTTCGTTCAGCAACACCATTTTGTTGTGGTGTCTGAGGACAAGTCGTCTCATGGATAATTCCATGTTGTTGGAAGTAAGTCTGAAAGTCATGATTGACAAATTCTCCACCATTGTCCGAGCGAAGAATCTGGATTTGAGCATTAAACTGAGTTTTCATCTGTTTGTGGAAGGACTGAAAACAGGAAAACACTTCGTTTTTATTCTTCAGCAAATAAAGCCATGTCATCCGTGTACAATCATCGATGAATGTGACAAACCATCGAACACCAGAAGGAGCATTGATAGGAGAAGGTCCCCAGACATCAGAGTGAATTAACGTAAATGGAGTAGTACACTTGTTCGTACTCAACGGGTAGGGCACACGGTGACTCTTGGCCAAAATACAAGTATCACATGTGAAGTCGGAGTCCTTGAAACCTGAGAATAAATCTGGTATAAGATGCTTCATATAACTAAAAGACGGATGTCCCAATCGATGGTGCCACAACCAGATTTGCTTTTGTTTGCTATCAAAGGGATGTGTCACGCTGTTAGCCATGCCAGGACTGAAGTCATCGACATAATATAGCCCCCCTCTCTTAGTACCACGACCAAGAATCTCCTTAGTGTGAATATCCTGAAGCAAAAAAAAAACTCGGGTAAATGAGTACACAACAATTCAATTGTTCAGTAAGCTGACTAACTGACAACAATTTAGTGGATAAAGATGGAACAAGTAAAGTATTAGACAATGTGAGAGAGGATGAGAGTGCAACAGTGCCAGCCCCTGTCACAGGATAAGTAACACCATTGGCATTTGCAATACAGGTTCATCGAGGTTGTGTAGTATTCAGAAAATCATCAGGATCAAACGTCATATGATCAGTTGCACCAGAATCAATTATCCAGCTCTTGGAATCAATCTTATCGGAAGTATGGAATCCATAACCAGTACCATTATTGGTCATATTGCATTGTCCTCGATCTGTAAGAGTAGCCCACCAATTGGGGTAGCCATGCGATTTAAAACAAGTCTCACAAGTGTGTCTCGGATCACCACAATATGCGCAATCTGGTCCATGTGTCGGGGTCGTTAGTCTAGAAGTCATAATCTGTGCAGCGGAAGATGCATAGGATACAGGTTGAGTAGAAATTGGGATCGGAATCTGAGCCTGAGTCGGGGCCGAAGTCGGAGTCGAAATCGGGATCAGGGTCTGAATCAGAAACAAATTCGGGGTTGGGGTCATCATCGGAGTGGGGGTCGGGGTCATCTTCGGAGTCGGGGTCGGGGTCGTCGTCGTCATAGTCGGGGTCGGGGTCGTCAAAAGAGGATCCTGATTCTGGATCGGGTTCGGGGTCAAAGTCTGTATCTGTAGGAGCGGAGCCATCTGGGCACTCAACTCAACGATGGTTGGTGGAGAATGAGAGAAGGAGTCGGTGGTGCTACCTCCATGAGGGTTGAAAAAATCATCAACCCCCATAGCAGCGGCGGGGGTTTGAAACTAGAGTCAGCAATTCCAAGATCGCCGCTTTGATACCATGCTAAAATATGAAAACTATGAGAGAATATTTGTTTGTGGGAATTTTCTGTGTATTCTTCTCCTTGTAGGAGGTCATATTTATAATACAACGAAACCTGAATGGGCAAGTAAATAATAAATTCATAAATCTATTTGCAGTAGGAAATCAGGAATTAAAGTAAATCAATTACAATTATAATAGGAATTCTTGGTGTGTAAGGAAAGTAAGTCAATATCCACAAGTCACGCCAACACAGACCAAAACCTAATGGCTTGAGTGAAGCGGGTAGGCATGGGGTGGTTGGGTTGTAGAGGCAACAGAAAAATAGAGGGAGAGGGAAAGCACAGGGAGGAGAGCGGGCAGAGGAAAAGAGAGAGAGAGAGGCTAAATGGTTTTTTAATGGATTTTCATAAAATAAAAATAAAAATTGTTTATTTATTTAATCCACATGTCACGATGTGATTGGACATGTGGGTTCCACTTATCTTCCACCTCAAACACTTAACAGAATTTATCACTGTAGGGACCATTTGTGATAAAAAGTCCAAACGTTAAGGATTATTAGTGTCACAAAAAAACCTCAAAGACCATTCGTGATAATTTCGTAAACGTGAAGAACCATTTGTGATAAAAAAAAAACCTTTGAATTAATATATAATGATTACATTATATAATCACTAAGCAAATAGCTTTTGGTTATGTTATAACCTGTACACTACTACTATTCCTTCAAATTGTGTTATACATATATTTATATATGAGATTCACGATCATCCTCAATCCATCTATTGAATATGTTTTCCTCAAAACACTTAATCCTTTTAAGTCTTTTATCTTTCCTTTTTCCTTTTTTTTTTTTTTTTCTTCAAAAGACATTTCGAATTTATGAACATCTTATTTTGGCCCATAAATGTTCTAACCAAGTACAGTTTCCAATTGAGGGATACTATGAGCAAAAGAAGAATGTGTTACAAGGATGCCTTTTAAAGTACTCATATGTTAATTTTTTTGGTATAGTTGACACGAAGAACAGATTCTATTTGATAAGTTCTGAATACAATGATAATCCCCAATTGATTAAAGATAGAGTTCATCAGTTGTTCACCCCGTTAAGTTCTATAGTTGTTAATGGAGTGTTGTATGCTCAAGGGAATCGACAACTATTACACAAGACAAAACTTTTTAGTTCAGTTGAATGTACTACGGATCTTTCAGCAACAAATTGTAAGAAATACCTTGATTAGGAAATAACCGAACTTATAAATTGTAGTTATAAAATGAAAGGTGGACGAGCAATATATAGAAGTTGCTACATCAGATTTGAATTGTACAACTTTTACTAAAACGTATTTGTCAATTATAGTATTTTAAAATACTTGTTATGGTTATTATATAAATAATTTATATTATCGTCCCTATGTTTGATTTGTACAATGACAAAAATTAAAATATGTTCAAATTTTCAATAATGCACATGCTTATTACATTGAAATGTTTTTTCTTTTATATATAGAAATTTTTTGGCACAAGAGTTTATTGCTAAAATATGAATATGGTTTGAATACTTTAGGTTATTTTTATTCTTCTCCATAAGGAGGTATATATAAGAGTTTACATGTGCTATACAAGGAATTAGATACAGTAAAGAATTAGAAAAGTATCTCCTAATTATACAATGATTTATCAACTATATAAAAATAGGAAAGTAAATCCCTTAATTAATCAAGGAAGTAAATCTCCTTGATTAATTAGGAGACTCACGTCAACGCTCCTCCTCAAGTTGGTGCATATATGTCACAAGTGCTCAACTTGGTAAGTGAGTCATAAAATACTCTTCCCCAAACAGCTTTGGTTAAGATAGCTGCCAACTGATCTTCTGATTTTACGAATGGTAGGCGGATGATCTTCTTCTCAAGTTTTTCTTTGATAAAATGTCTATCCACCTCAACATGTTTAGTTCGATCATGTTGAACTGGATTATGGACAATATCGATGGCTAACTTGTTATCACAATCTAACTTCATTGGCTTTTCTGGCTTGAACCCCAATTATGTCAATAGTCTTCTTATCCATAGTAATTCACAAACTCCTTGAGCCATTCCTCGATACTCTGCTTCAGCACTAGATCGAGAAACTACATTTTGTTTCTTACTCCGCCAAGTGACTAGGTTACCTCCACAAAAGTGAAGTAACTTGAAGTAGAGCGTCTGTCAGTAACGGAGCCAGCCCAATCAGCATCTGTATATCCAACAACTTCGAGATCTCTATTTTTGGCGAACGTTAACCCTTTCCCAGGTGCTGACTTTAAGTATCTTAAGTGTAAGGACCCAAACCAAAATATCTAAAAATTAGGATTTCTTTATTCTACCCAAAAGACAATTTTGCCCTCGCATACTTTAATAGGGGAAAAAGTTGACTTTTTGATCGAGAAATAATTTGGCGATTCCGCTTACGCCGTTGCGTAGAGCACGGCGAAACGAGTCCGCAGACACGGAGTAGACCCGAATTGGAGTTGTAACGAAGAAAATACGATCAAAATACCGCGAAGGGCAAAATGGTAATTTGGACAAAAAGTCAGATTTTATCCCTTTTCTCCCTTCTCTCTCCTCATTTTTCTCTCCTCTCTCTCTCTCTTCCCGATCGCTCCAGCGCCCGACCTCCCTCCCTTCTCGACGTCGCACCGGCCACCACAGGCCGAGCCGATCTCCGACACCGGTGCCAAACTGACCACCACTCACCCGCCGTCCTTCCCCGTGCCGTCGCCGCCCTTGCCGTGGCCGGAGCTCGCCGGAATCCGCCATTTTCCGGCGTTTTCCAGTTCAAACTTTGAGCTCTTTGTTCTCCCTCAATTCTCCACCAAATCGATCGAGTAAGGTATGGTTTCTTAGCTATTTTTCGTGTTCTAACTGATGGATGTATGGGTTTTGATCGATTTCATCTCTAGATCACTCGATTTTCAACTTGAAAATCGGCCGAAACTTCGGCCGCCGTGATCGGCCATTTTCGGCCACTTTTTGGGGTATGCCTAAGAACAAAAGTGACTCCAAATGGGGTGTTTTACCTAGGATAAGAGTTTGGAGTCTTGGTTTCGAGTTTTTCCGACAACCCGAAATCGCTTTGGACACCCAATCTGCCCGAGCGTGTGGCGGCGCGTGGGTGAGGGTGGTGAAGTGATTTTGTGTAGTTTTGCAATCCTCGGGCTGTCATGAGCGCGTAGGATTTCGCGGATCTCGATTCGGAGTCTGTTTGAGCCCCGAACGGATTTTCCATATCGCGCGATCCTTGGGTGCAGTGTCGTCGAATCTTGGATCGCACTCAATTTTGGATATGTCGTACTACATGATTTCAGGATCGTGTAGGATTCGACGGAGAGTCCCGGATACTCCGAAATCGAGAACCCTGGGGGTAGGGTTTGGATTTTAAGCGATAACGCGATTTTGGCTAACCGACCGTCCGTTTCAGACCAAATTCGCCGAACATGGTTCCTCCTCTGTAAGGAACCTTTAGAGAATTCCAGATTGGCCATCGGAGATCGTGGACCCCACGGGTCCCGAATCGGCCGGTCTGACAGTTTATCGCTTAGTAAAGCTTCGGGTCTTTTACGACCGTTTTAACTGTCTGAAAAGCTAAAGTGGGCATAGGAGTAACTTTAAAATGAGTACACGCACTTCTAGGAGCCGGGGGCAGGGTGTTTAATTTAATTCTTTTTATTGAACAGTTTATTAATTTATTATTTATGGTTAATCAGGCACCAGAGGTCCGATCGACCCACAGGAGAGACCTTCAAAGGGTCCAGCTAACTCGGACCATCAGTGAGTGGACTTTTCTTTCCTAAATGATTTGATAATTAAATTACATATTGGATCTTGAATAAGTGCTATTACATATTTTCGGAGCATGTTTTGCATTGTGAAATATCTTTATTTTTATAATATTTGGTTGAGCAGCAGACTTGAAATTTTTGATACAAAGATAGTAATTTAGCTCAGACATATCAGATTTCAGAGAGCTATCAGATTTTTCTAATTTGACCACCATGTACCCGCTCTTTATTTGGTGATTACCCTCAGATGGACCGATGTCTACGGACATCCAGTCTGTTTACAGTTTCGTCAGTGCACTTGACTTTGCCTCACGAGTTTCGGGGACGCTCGGACCGTGAGTGCCAGAATTTGAGGCTCGGCAGACTTGGTGTCCCAAAACCTGCCAGGATTTGCTGCTCGGCTGACTCTGTGTCCCCGAGACCTGCCAGGATTGCGGTTCAGGCTGACTGCGGTCCCCTGTATCTGCCAGAGCGGCTCGAGTCGACTTGGTGTCATCGAGACCTGCCGGCGGATCAGGCTGACCATAGTCCCCTGATTTCGCCAGTTTGCGGCTCGGGTAGCCTGCGTGACGCCCGAGACCTGCCAGGGGAATTGACGGATATGACAGGGGTACAATTAGGTGGTAGTTTTAAAGGATTTTTTTTCTTTTATACAGTTATGGCTTTCAGTTCACTCATACCATTCTGTCTTCGATACTCATTTCTATCTTATATCTTTATATTTGTTATATGCGAAGCATTTATATCAGTATATTTATTCATGTGTTTTGAGAATATCTTTATTATGAAAATAGCTAAATTATCGATTTCTATCCCTAGTTATTTCAAAACGGGGGTTATTATGTTCTAGCTTGTTTTTAAGAACCTTATTTTTGTCCACTCACAACTTTAAACTTGTTTTTCGCCCCCAGGCCGTAGAAGTACGAAGGAAACCACTCGGGCCATCTTCCCAGCTTCCACAACACCACCACCACCACCACAAGAAGTAGGATTTTGTTGTAAATTCTTGAAAGTTTTGTAAATGCTTAGAACTTGCTCTGATATCTAGTTGAACTGAGAAACCGAGTTAGAAAATGTTTATTTGAGATATTCTGGCAGTTGGTGTGGTACTTGTGCTTGTTTAACAGGTGGAAGATTTTGGATTTGGTCAAAATACCGGGGAAACTCTGCCGAATTTTCGGCAGGAGTTTAAGAGAAATTTTAAAAGAATTTGAAACGAGAAGGGTAAAAAGGTCATTTGTGCCCGACATTAGCCAGGTGTCGGACACGCACAGGACTTGGCTCGAATTCCAAAGCGGAATTTGGATCGGGTCCTGTCATTAAGATTCGATCAACTGCATTCTTATGGGACACACTGGGTGAATGCATAAACTGACTAACTACACTCACAGCATATGCAATATCTGGTCTTTTGTGAGCTAAATATATCAACCTTTCAACAAGGCGTTGGTACTGTTCCTTATTGGTTAGTTCTTGATCTATGTCTTCACATAACTTGTGATTCATCTCGATGGGTGTATCAACAGGTTTGCATCCAAGCATTCCTGTTTCAGTGAGCAGATCTAATACATACTTCCTTTGAGACAGAAATGTACCAGTTGTGGACCTGGCTACTTCAATTCCTAGAAAGTACTTCAAATCACCTAAATCTTTCATCTCAAATTCCTAAGACAAATACTTCTGCAGTTTCAGTTGCTCTCCTATGTCGTTTTCAGTTACGACTATGTCATCCACATATACAATCAATGCAGTAAGTGTTATTCCATCACGCTTCAAGAACAAAGTGTAATCTGTATATATCCAAAATTCTTCATGGATTTAGTGAATCTGCCAAACCATGCCCTAGGAGATTGCTTTAACCCATACAATGACTTTCTGAGCTTGCAAACTTGATTCTCCTTTTCACGAGCTAAGTTACATCCTGGTGGCAAGTCCATATATACTTCTTCTTCCAAGTCTCCATATAAGAAAGCATTTTCGACATCAAACTGATGTAATGGCCAGTCGAGATTTGCTGCTAGAGACAGAAGGACTCTGATAGTTTTAATCTTGACTATTGGGGCAAAAGTCCCTTGGTAGTCTATTCCATATCTTTGTGTGTACCCATTTGCCACCAATCTAGCTTTATATCTTTCAATGGATCCATCTGCTTTGAGTTTTACAATATAAATCCACCTACATCCCACTATCTTCTTTCCATGAGGTAATGGCATGAGTTCCCATGTGCCATTATTTTGGAGAGCTCGCATTTCTTCATTCATGGCTTTCCATTTTGAGTCTTCCAGTGCTTCAGTTACATTGTTGGGAACGGGTATGTCGGCCAACTACTTCACAAAGTGTACCCGTGACTCTAATAGTCTGCTGATGGATACAGAATTATTGATGGGATATTTTCCTTCTGCATTAAGATCTGCTTCATAGTGAACTGGAGGTTTTCCACGGTTCTTTCGTTTTGGAAGTTGATATGCAGGCTCTGTGCCTTCTGAAATTAAATCATCATGGGATATTTCATTAATGTTATCAGTTTTAGGAGAAGATGTTACCTGAATGACGTCCTCAGCAGGTGATTGGTGTGGTACTGGAGCTGAAGAATTCTCCTACACAGGCAAAAACTCCTCAATGATGATCTCCTCCTGAGTTTGACAGCAGAGAGACGACTGGTCACTGTCCTCTGGGGACCGGTCACTTTTGCATAGAGTTGAACTCTCGTTGGGCGACCCGTTGTTTTCAGTCTGAGACGTTTATGCAGGAAAAAATTTGGAAATTGGAGAAGTGTTGGCATTTTGATCCTCCTGCAGGACAATTGAAAAATATATGTCGGATTCCCGGAACACAACATCCATAGAAGTATAGACTTCCTGACTTGGAGGATGATAACACTGGTACCCTTTCTAATGAAGGGCATAGCAGATGAAAACACATTTTTAGGCGCGGGGATCCAATTTGTTGGGTTGGTGATCATGTAAGTGGACGAAGACCACACAGCCAAAGATCCGAGGTTCCAGGTTTTTGGTATGAGGTATTTGGAGATGGTGGTAGAGTGTTTGAAGGGGGTTTGAAAATTGAGGATACTGGAGGGAATCTGATTGATAAGGTATGTTGCAGAGAGGACGGCTTCTCCCCAAAAGGACCGAGGCATATTGGCACCAAAGAGAGAGGCACGAACCACTTCCAATAAGTGTCTATTCTTTCGTTCAGCCACACCATTCTGTTGAGGAGTGTAGGGGCATGAGCGTTGATGTATGATGTCATGATCTTGTGAGAACTAATTAAGATCATGGTTGAGAAATTCTCTGCCATTGTTAGACTGAAGAACCTGAACTTTGGTATGAAATTGTGTCCTTACCATTTGATAGAACTGTTGAAATTTGGAACTGACTTCCTCTTTTGTTTGGAGAAGAGAAACTCAGGTCATACGTGTGCAATCATCGATAAACGTGACAAACCATCTAGCTTCCCCAGGAATGGTAATTTTAGCCGAGCCCTAAACATCAGAATGAATAAGAGAAAAGGGAACCAAACTTTTATGTGAACTTAGGGAAAAGGAACACGATGGCTCTTGGCTAGTTCACAGATGTCACACGTAAAACTAGAGATATCTAACTGGAAAAATAAGGAAGGAAATAGTTCTGTAAATATCCAAATGACGCATGTGCAAGACGTCAATGCCATAACCATACTTCAGAAGTTTGCTTCTCAACACTTGTACCCCCAATTTTGTAAGCTTGACTGAGGCTGGCTTCACTGTCAGAGGCCAAGTCTAGATAGTAAAGTTTGCCCCTCCTAGTACCACAACCAATTGTCTTGCTGAGGATATCCTGAAAAACAAAATGAGTAAGCGAAAAGGTTTCCATGCAATAAGCCGTAGTAATTTGGGCAACAGACAAAAGATTATGATGTAAGGATGGAACAATCAACCCAAAATCCAAAGTGAGGGAGTTAGAGAGAGAGAGAGAGAACCCTCCCCAATTACTAGGAAATGAGTACCATTGACATTAGACACCACCGATTGAGAAGACGGTGTATGAGAGGTAAGTTGTCCAGGATCAAAGGTCATGTGATCAGTGGCTCCGGTGTCAATGACCTAGATGTGTTTCTTTGAAAAACTATGCAAAACATAACCGTTGGAACCTGTTGTGGCAATTTTGGAGGATGGGGAAGTGAAGGCAGCGGTTTGGGAAGATGAGACGATATTCATGGCAGCGGAAGAATTTAAGAGTAAGAGAACAAAAAAAAAAAGAATTTGTGTTTAGGGTTTTGTGATAAGAGGATATGAGGATTCGGGTATGAAGATCTGAATCTGAAGCTGTAAATGTGAGGAATTTGATTTAGGGTTTGGGTGTGAAGAAATTTGATATGAGGATTTAGGGTTTGTGTTTGAAGAAATTTGATATGAGGATTTAGGGTTTGTGTTTGAAGAAAATTTGATATGAGGATTTAGAGACAACCGATGATCAATTGCTCTGATACCATGCTAAAATATGAATATGGTTTGAATACATTAGATTATATTTATTCTTCTCCATAAGGAGGTATATATAAGAGTTTACATGTATTATACAAGGAATTAGATACAGTAAAGAATTAGGAAAGTATCTCCTAATTATACAATGATTTATCAACTATATAAAAATAGGAAAGTAAATCCCTTAATTAATCAAGGAAGTAAATCTCCTTGATTAATTAGGAGACTCACGTCAACATTTAATTGCCCGTGTTGTTTGTTTTGCATGATTTAGTTTAAATTTGGCTTTGAAGTGTCAAGTGAAGTCATGTTTAGACTACTTGAGGCCAATTGGGTCACTAATTCATTCAAACTCCAATAACTTTGCCAAAAAACAGAACTTCAAAACAATATGAGTTTCAACAAAGGATTACTTTGGATGGCCGCACACATTGGGTAAAGAAATAGTTGTTTACGGTCAGCTAGTTTATTCTCCTAAGCGTAATTCTAATTCGCCATAGGTCAAACAAAAGCGATGTGGTCAAAATTTTATTCTCCACAAAGCAAAACAAAAGCGATGTGGTCAAAATTTTCCTCTCTCTCTCTCTCTCTCTCTCTCTCTCTCTCTCTCTCTCTCTCTCTCTTCTCAAGCCACATTGCCCCCTATTTTTGCCATTTTTGTAATTCTTGTTGCTCTGAACAAATTCATCAAGGGGCAAGTTGTACATTTTATCCCTAAAAAGCACAATTCTAGCTTCCCTATTGTGGTGTTATAAGGTTTTTTTTGTTTTTGTTTTTTTTTTTTGAAAACCTCGAAAATAATCTCAAAGGATGTTTTCCAATGACCCCTTCTGGATTAAGCTATGAGACATTAAATATTTTGAGGTCCTTAAAAAATATTTTATAATTTCAGAAAAATTTTATGAAATTTTTTGGAAATTTAATGGGATAATTTGTATTTTAGTTTTTTTTTTTTTCAAAGGTAGGAAGGGGGAGAGGGATAATTTATTCACATACACTAATGTCTAAGAATTTTGAATCTGAGACCATTGGTCTAAGGCTAAACATACTTTTCTACTAAGTATGACCATTGGTCTGAGGCCAATATATGCACTAAATATCCTAGTTATGACTCATGAACTTGTAATTTATGAGTTGTTAATGTCTTTATATTATTATAAATTTATAAATCATAAATTTTATTAAGATAAGATATACAAATTGATTGACACAATTTCTATTATCTATCTCTATTTTACAATTCTCTTTACAGTTTTCCCTTCGTTATATATAACCGAGATCAAGATTTTAGAGTACGGATGCATTTTTAAGGAGTTTCCGAAGTTGGATGAATTAGAATTGGACCGCTTGAAAAAAGAATAAGAAAATGAGAAGCGGCGGATAAAATAAAACCCCACCAATGACTGGTTTGGAGCGCAAGTCCCTGGCGTTCTTTTCAGGCTCGATATTTTCTTCGAGTTGAACGAACAAAAAACAAAAAGAAAAAAAGGAAAAGAAAAGAATCGATAAGGTTGCCTGAGCTGAGAGAGAGAGTTCAAGATGGACGGGGATGTGTGGTTACGTGGCAGTCAACGCGTGAGGGGATGAGCTCATATTCCGCGTACGCGTAGAAACCGCGTCAAATTTTAAACGAAGCAATCACATAATTCGAAACCTTTGGAAAAAAAAAAAAAAAAAAAAAAAAACCTTTTTTTTTCTTGACAACAACAACCACCACACTACGCGTAAAGTTATTCTTAGAAATAATAGACCAAGACTTATACTTGGCTACAATCAGAACCACAGGAGACGCACTGTATCTGATGGGCTCTGATTTGACAGGAGTTTTCCATGTCATCTTGGCTGCCACGTGGCAACATGATGAAGGCCATCACAATCGTTCATCATTTTTCCAAAGCTCCAAAATATTTAAATTTTAATTTTCGAGCAATTGCTTATTTTCTCTTATTTATTTATTTATTTTTACTGTTATGCCCATTCTGAAAATTTTCTCAAAAGTTTACCTTACCTAAAATGCCCCTCTTTGGAACAATCACATAAACATATGAGAGTTCTTTGTCGACATTAAAAAGAGTGAAAACATATGTGTACAATTTGATGAATTTAGTATAGTATTCAAAGAAAAATGTAAAATGGTAACAATATATGTTACTTGTATATCTAATTAAAATTAATTATATATTTTAAAATAAACAGTAGAACTCCTATTGTAATAGTTAAACGCTCATGATCACCGTAAGTCTTATAAGAAAATATGTTAAAAATATTACCAACTAGTTGAATTCATTTTTGTTAAATTAATTTTAAAAGTATTATCTATGAAAAAATTGCAATATGGTTATCTACTAAATATGGGTGTGCATATAGAAGGACCAAAATATATCATACAAAGATGGAGATGATAGATAGGTTTGGTTTAGCATAATTTTGTAAGAATCAAGGTAAAAGCATAGGTTTGGTTTAGCTTATGAACTCTAATTCAAGTGGAATTCAGATGTGATGAGCAAGTGAGATATTATAAGTTCAAATATTTTTGTATGTATATTTCAATTCAATTTAAAACTATAATAAAAAGAACCTCCTTAATATTAATTCAAAACCGTAACTATCCAACAAAAAATTACTATTTCTTCATCCTTGATTTGAGAATTTTTTTTTTTTTTGGTAAACGATTTGAGAAGTTTTTTATTTACCCAAAAATGAAGAAACTCAACTGGTCCAAATATAAAAACATAAACAAATTTGTTAATTTTATAAGCAACTCATGACACGATTTGTTTAAAATGGTGTACAAAGAAACTGTTGTGTCAACGGAGTCTAGCTCAGTAACTTTCATTATAACTTGACAGTGTATGTGAGAAAAACTCTCTTATCTCAAAATCATTTGTATAAAAAAATAAAAAATAAAAATTTTGCGTTCAGTATTGATTGCTTCTTAATTTGTCAATATGTCCAAAATGACCCCCATTTAACTAGTTTTAGTTATTTTTAAATATTAAAAAAACTATTTTGAGTTATTTTCTTTCTATTTTGGCAATCATATAACAACATAAATTATTAAACTAGTTGTGCCAATTAGTTTTCCTTTTAGTAAATTTAGGTTTTAGCCATAAAAAAACTTTCACTTTTGGAAAAAGCCAAAGCTTTTAAAAAAAAAAAAACAGAAAAACCTCTCAACTTTTAAATCAAAGACATGCAAATATAAAGGATTTCTTAGAAAATTCAAAAATAAATAAGGGCAATTTTGTCCATTTTGGCTTCTTTTAAAAAATTTCTCTCTCCTTTGGGTTTTTCCAAAATCTCCCTTTTCTTTTTCACTTTAGAATTAAGAGAGAGAAAATAATTTGGTTGTTGTATGCCATGAAAATAGGACTCATGTTCTTATTTTTAATTTTTTTAATATGAAAAACTGTTGATTTACTAATATCCTTATTTAATGAAAATTCTAATTCTTAATAAATTCATTAATCAAGGGTAATTTTTTGTATTTTGAATGTTTCTATGCCTTTTACTGTGTATATATATATGGATAATGCTAAATATTACTTAAAAAAATCCTCTAGAAATATTAAAATATAAACAACATTTCAAGTCTAAATCATATTATAACAACAAAAGAAAGAACCAAAAATAGTACTTTGATAAGCGCATATTTTTTTGGTAAATAATAATATTGTCATTTTATTTTTGGTAATTTAATATAGTGAAATTTATTAGATGCGTCTGTTTCCATATTAGAAGTCGCTAGAAAAAGAGTCGCGATATGGACAAAACGGTCATTTCGAAAGGAAAACATGATAGGCGTCGAGGGCTAAAATGGTAAAGTTGAGATGCGAAAGGAGATGCACTGGACTGATATAAAAACGGACACTCTTCTTCGCTTGTTTGTCTGAACGAAAGAAAATCTCTCTCATTGTTTCTTTTCTCGCAAATTTTTGTGTTCTTGATTTCGAAGAGAAAAGAAAACGCAATCTCAGATTCTCGGGAAACAGACAAGCACCGATGGCGGATCAGCTGACCGACGATCAGATCTCTGAGTTCAAGGAAGCCTTCAGCCTATTCGACAAGGATGGCGATGGTTAGACTTCGATCTCCCTTCCAATATTTGCATATTATTCATATTTACATGTTATGGATTGTTCATTTATGCCAGATCTAGGTCTTGTGTTTCTGATTTGGGTTATTGTTTTTGTAATTAGGGTTAGGTCATGTATTGGGTCATGTTGTATATATTTTCTGCGTTTAATTTGACTTTCTGCTGCGGAATTTGGATCATCGATTTTGAATTTTTCCTTTTAAATCGTGATATTTGGTTTTGCGGATTCATTAGCTTCGTACATGTTACGTGTGAGAAGGAAAATTTGTGTGAAAAAACGTTTGAAGTTGAGCGATTTAGAAATGGTTAATCTTCTCTTTGAATGGTATTGAGCGTTTTGATTTGTAAAATGGTAATTAATCCCGGATCTTTATGATGTGATTATTTATTTAAAGACCTGTGAAAAGTACAACGACGTTGAATTAGTTATCATTTTTGTCATGCAATAACTCCAGCCATAAATTTTTCTTTGTTGCATAGATGTGACATAACAGAGTGTTTGAAGCTGTAAGTAAAGCCTGTATTGGAAATTTAAGATTTATTGTGTTGGATATGTATTTTTCTTGTGGAGATGTAACTTGTGCAGGTGGCTGTATTTTTTGGATTTATGTGCTTGTATACGCGATTCAAGTATCATATTGTCGGATTCTATTGTTTATGCCTGTGTTGTAGGATGAATGATTGTGGATCATGTTATCGATGTATGATTTATTGTTGGATGCTCTAGTGTGATTTATTTTCTTACAATTCCCATGTTCTATACTTTCACTCAAAGGTAAATAATGGGCTAATACATCTCTTGTGGATGTTCGGGTATTTTATTTTTGTTGATGCTATGAATTTTTAAAGCCCCTCTTACAATTGGTATGGTCTGTTTTTTGAACATATATTGGTAATGGCTGATTCCATGCCTTTCAATGTGCGTTTACACTCGTGTCTGTTGTTGTACAAATGGAATTTTGCATTCAGAATGTACATCATTAGATGGTGTTTTTCTTTTCATTCATGATTATATGTGTTTACGAGATGAACTTGTTGAACTTTGAAATGCTTGTGCTATATTCTAGAAGGCAGTACAATTTACCATTCTTCACTTTCTCAAAGGACATGAAATGCCACTAATTTTTTTAATCATCCCAGAATCTGCATACCTTGTGTTCTGTTGTTGTGCTTAATGGATAAGAAAGTTGATACTGGTGAGAATTTAGCTTCATTAGTTGTGTTCCTCTAATAAAGATGATAATAGTAAGAATTTAGCTTCTTCAGTAGTGTTCCTCCTCCATAAGCAATTATCTGCTGGTGTCTGGCCAAGGATGAGACCCCAATCATAAGAAGCAACTTATTGCTGTTTCTAATAATTTTAATATGCAGGCTGTATCACTACCAAAGAACTCGGGACTGTGATGAGATCATTGGGCCAGAACCCAACTGAGGCAGAGCTCCAGGACATGATTAATGAAGTGGATGCTGATGGTAATGGAACCATAGACTTTCCTGAGTTCTTAAACCTGATGGCCAGGAAGATGAAAGACACCGACTCTGAGGAGGAGCTGAAAGAGGCTTTCAGAGTTTTTGATAAGGATCAGAATGGCTTCATTTCTGCTGCTGAGCTGCGCCATGTGATGACAAATCTGGGGGAGAAGCTCACTGACGAGGAAGTTGATGAGATGATTCGTGAGGCTGATGTTGATGGTGATGGCCAGATAAATTACGAGGAGTTTGTCAAGGTGATGATGGCTAAGTGAGAGTTTCAAGAAACCTAACTCACATGATTTTATGAACCAAAACAAAAAAAACAAAAAAAAAAAAGAAGGGAGGGAGAGAACATGCAGACAGAAATTAATATGGGATTCCTAGCTTCCATTTTTATGTTTATGGTTTTTGTAATCAAGTCTTAAAAAAAAGTAGACTACTCTAGTGGAGGTGGTGGTGTTTTTGCCTCCCTCTTTTATGTCTTGTGACAATGGTTTGGCAGTTCAATTTTTTTCTTTTTCTTTTCCTTTTCCTTTTCCTTTTCCTTTTTCTTCTACCATTTTCTGGTCTATTGTGAACCGTAATTTTCTGAGAGGATTCGATGTTCTATGTTGGATGGATGACCCATTTTATTTGTAGGCTACCTCTTATTTTACAACGATTCTGCGTGTCAATTTTTGAGCAAAACCGTATGATGGTCTACACTTTGCAATCCCAGAAGCACTATATTTGGATAAGGAGAATAGCGCAAAAATGTGAAAACTTGGTCCTCAGGCTTGGAATTAATGTATACTGTTGAGATCAATGATACAACATATTTGAGAAACTAATGCGTTGTCTTTAATTAAAGATTCTCCAATTTAGTAGTCTTTAATTAAAGATTCTTCAACATTACTATATATGACTTTAATTAAAAATGATGCTTTTGTATTGCACAAATAAAAAACGGATACAAGGTGACGAAACCAAGCATATTTCACCAAAAAATTTCAATACGCATGAGTTTAAGAAGAATGATGAGATAAATGTTCAACAAACGGATACAAGGTGACAAAACTAAGCATATTTCACCAAAAAATTTCAATACGCATGAGTTTAAGAAGAATGATGAGATTAATGTTCAACAAATACAATCCAACAACAATTTTGTAGAGTTACTCACTATAGCATTGCTAACTACAACATCTAGAAATATGGTCAACAATATTGAAATGCATCAATTCAAAGATCTTTGCTAGCATGAGGGAGAGTATGCCATCAATGAAGCCTTCACACTATACTCCTTTTTCTTCGTTCAGATTTTTATCCCACTAAATTTTTTATGGTAAAGTTTTAATGAGGTAGTGTCGAGCGTTCTATATTACAGATGGACATGTACTCTTTTTCCCTTTGTCTAGGTTATTTCCCACCTTATTTTACTGACAAGGTTTTTACCAAGGCATATTCCATACATGATGGGACGAATAGGGGAGTTCTGTAAATTCAAAGGTTATGGATGACAACCATAATAGCTACCATAATTACTAATGATTGTATTTACAATATTTATGGGTTTGTTATTATGCACTGTACCCTACCAATTATGGGTGATGAATGATATAAATAGTAGGCACCAAAATGAATAATATACAAGTGAGTATGAGCTAGTGGGAATTGTTCTTACCTTTTCCATATTTTCCTACTTTGTTATACTACAATTTTTGGAAATTTGAAAATTTTATTAAAATTCACCCTCCAAAACCTAATTGTCTCATAATTAAAAAATGAAAGCAGATCATTAGTTGCTTTTCCTAATTGCTTTCCATCATATTGTTGAGGCCCAAAAAGTCACAACAAGCTCAAAAGCATTTAAAGCCCAATATGACGTACGAAATAAGGATAAATTGGTCACATGTTATTTCTAATTATATTTTCGGGATTTAATTCGACAAAATAAATATGTACACAAGCTTTTATACAAATTATAATAGCATCCATGTCAGGCCAAAATGTATTCCTTTAATTCCGATATATCACTAAGCTCGGTCACAAATGCCCAAGTCATTGTAACACATGCCCAAGCATTCTAAGCACATGCCAAATAACTCCATGCCACGCTAATACATTTTTCCTATGCCAATCACTTACCAAGCTCACATGAACCCAAGTTATGTGGTTTATGGGACTTGCACGGGGAATTATGGTGTGGAAGGTTACGGAGGTTCATAAGGCCCACAGAAGCTCTTGGATAATGGAGACTTTGGACTAACTACTTGGGCGCACCAAAGTCCACGTCCATTACTTGGAGTTCTCCAATGTAAGTGGGAAAATGAGATATTCTTCAAGCACTTCCTTTTACCCATAGAAAATAGTCATTTTCCAATGCCTAGCTTTACCTGCTGGAAATAAGAATGTCTTAATGCTTCTTATTACCTGCTAGAAATAGACAAGCTCAAACCTTCCTTTTACCTATTGGAAACCAAAGAGAGCATTCACGTTCTATAAATTGGGAGGCATTGCCCAGGCAAAACCAACTCATTTTGGTTGTTGCAAGCCTCTCAGCAACCATGAGAACTCACCCTTCTCTTAGTTGCTGCAATCATTCCAGCAGCCATCACAGTCATTCCTGAGCCATCAACCTCCATTCTTTAGCTGCTGTAAGCATCCCAGCGACCATCGACCAATTCTCTCGGCTACTGTAAGCTCCTAGTAGCCATTACAATCATGTCTCCTACTTTCTCATCCTTGAAATCCATCATCTTCTCTATAAAGCCTCACCAAGCATAACTCCAAGCCTTTCCTTCCTCCTCATACTCTACCAAGCTATAAACACCATATCCTTCAAGCCTCAAGCTTTTCTTCCCATCATCCTTCTCTTGAAACTCTTAAATCCTCATAGCCATAACCACAAACAACAAATTCTCAACACCCAAACTCAAGCATATCCAACACCAAGCCAATCACATGCATTCTCATTTTCTAAACTTGTGGGGCTTTAGCTCCCACACACCAAGCTCTCATGCCAAGCTCACACAATCTCGGTTCAACATCAACAAGTCATCTTCAACCATCCAGAGCACGACCATGTAATCGTCAAGCTGCTGGAAAATCTACTCATGCCACTCATCCATTCATCCCCATCTCTCTCTCTCTCTCTCTCAAAAAGCTCCATCCCAGATCTGAATCACCCATCCTCTCAAGCTAAGTTGAAACCTTAGTCATCACCTTCTTGGTAAGAAAATCCAGACATTGCAAGCTCATCGTCTGGCTGCCCAAAACACCCAAAATCTCAAGCCTTAATCCTTTCTTTATGCTCATTTTCTCTTAGAAGACCATGCTAAACCTTGAAAATCATCCAAGCATTTTTGTAAATCACCATCTTAAGAGTCAAGCATCATAATTAACTTTCTCTATTTCAAAAACCCATTCAAGTTGGTGGGAGCAATTCCAGAGCTGCCATAAGATACAATCCAGCTACAATTCCAAGCTTTTAAATTTCCAACTCTCTCTCTTGCTAAACTTATGGACTCTTAGGCCATCTCCAGTCATGGGCTATATCCCAAATATAGCCCTAAAACCTATCTCCAGCCATGGGCTAAATAAAATTTTAGCCAAATTTGGAGGGCTCCCTTTGGTCCTTTAGCCCTGCAAGCGGGCCACATGTAGCCTAGCTTTGGCCTAGGCCAAATTTCTTGTAGGCCCCATGCATGTGCTTTTAAATGTTTTCAACTCATGTTGTTTAAGAAAAAAAAGTATAAAAAAATATTGGTCATGACCATTGTTGGTCAGATCATTGAAAACCAATATATTTTTTTTCATTTTTTTATAAACATGGTCACCTTTTTAAATGTCAATTCATGTAATTAAGAAAAAATTATAAAAAATTATTGGTCATGACTGTTGGAGGTCAGACCATTGAAACCCATCTTTTTATTTTTTTTATTTTATATTAATTTACATGTGGTCACCTTTTTAAATGTTTTCAAGTGTTGTTTAAAAAAAATTATAATTAAATTAAACAATATGTAGTTGTAGAATGTATAAGTATTGTATCATAATTTTTCTCAAAATAATAAAAAATGAAGGACCCTAAAATATAACCTTGCATGGCCGGAGATGGAAAAATTTAGCATGCACTGTTCTTTAAAAAATTAATATTTTGGAGGGTTAAATTTTTAGCCCTGGACTACATTTAGCCCTATGACTAGAGATGGCCTTAGCTCCCACGCCACAAGCCTCTCATGCTAAGCCTAGTAATTGTTTGTTCTATTTCACATGTAATCTATAAGCACTAACCTTGAGAAAGCCATTAGAGCAAGCACAGCAACAGCAGCAAATACCACACGAACTGGCCTTGGTATTCCTCTCTCTATGCACTCTAAATCTCTCCTATATGGGTAGGAATATGAGTCTGTGTTCTGTGCATGAGAGTGGGGACCGAAGCCTTAGTTTTATAGGTGAGAGCCTTGAGGTTCCTAGCCCATAAAGGAATCCTTAAAGCTTATCCTTATCACCTCCCGAATACATAGCCTAATATAATAGATATTCCACAAGTGAGATAGAGCTTCAACTCTATCATACTTATCCGTGTATACCCAGCTTATCTTTCCCTTGTATCCCTGATCAGATTGGATTCCTAAATGGATGTGAACTCAAATAGAGTTCTTACATTCTCCCACTTGAGTAAAACATCCATTTAAGACTCTTCTTTAAAGATCGAGGATCAAAACCTTATGTGCACAGTTTGGAAAGACAGCTTGATAACAATATCTATATCAAACTCATTGTCAAATATTACCAACTTAAAGGACTACAGACATGATAACCATTACATGGTATCATCCACCTATAATCACAGCAAGCAGTAACATACACATAGAGTACCAACAAGCTATGTCCAACATCACATGATGAATGATCTAATCTTTGAAGTTATTCATTCACCACACGAATGGTCCTCTTTATGATCAATATATTTATACACATGATCTTACCTGTAGTTTAAATAGTTTTACAACTTGAACTATAAACTGTGATCATATTGCAAAATCAATGAAACTGAATCAATATTCATTTAAGAATCCAAAATATCCAGAATAATTTAACTAGATGATAGAACAAAAATACCAGCTCAAACAACAAACAAATCTTAAACAAAATAGCTGAAATGAAAACAAGTCATCAACTCCCACTAGACCAAAGAATCTTCGAAACTGGACAGTAACCCCATATTGGTCACATGCTTATGAAAAGCACTGTTTGGAATTGCTTTATTTAAGGGATCTGCTATCATTTCTATAGTGTTGATATAATCAACAGTGGTTAAGCCCTCTTGAACCTTTTCTCTTACTAGCAAATACTTCACTTTCATATGCTTGAGTCCAGCAGACCTTTTATTGTTCTTGCAAAAGAACACTGCTCCTTTATTGTCACAAAACAGCTGAATAGGTTTCTCTATAGAATCAACTACTTTTAGGTCTTGTATGAAATTCTTCAACCACATGGCATGTGAAGTAGCTTCATAACACGCCAAGTACTCAGCAAACATAGTAGATGTAGCTATAGATGGTTGTTTTGCACTCTTCCAAGCAACTGCACCTCCTCCCATCATGAACACAAAACTGGAAGTCGACTGGGAAGTATCTTTGCATCCTGCAAAATCTGAATCTGTGTAACCAACCAACTCCAAGCTATCTGTTCTTTTGTAAACTAACATATGTCCTTTTGTTCTTTGCACATATCTCAACACTTTCTTTGCAGCCTTCCAATGTGCAATGCCTGGATCAGATTGATACCTACCTAATACACTAATGGAAAATGCTAGATCAGGTCATGTGCACACCTGTGCATACATGATACTGCCCACTACCGAAGCATATGGTTTGTCCTTCATTTCTGTCCTTTCTACATCATTCCTTGGACAATCTTCTTTGCTTAGTTTGTCTCCCTTTGAAACAGGGACCTCAGCTCCATTACTTTGTAGCATGTTAAATCTCTTCAACACCTTCTCAATATATGCCTTTTGAGACAAACCTAGCAGCCCCTTTTCTCTATCTCTGTGGATTTCGATTCCTAATACATATGATGCTTCTCCAAGGTCCTTCATCTCAAAGCACATGGAAAGAAAACTCTTAGCCTCATGTAAAAGACTTTCATCACTACTAGCAAGCAAGATGTCATCTACATAAAGAACTAGAAAAATGAATTTACTCCCACTAATTTTAAGTATATGCACTCATCTAATCTGTTTTTGACAAAACCATTTGAAGTAATGATCTTGTCAAACTTGAGATACCATTGTCTAGAGGCTTGCTTCAAACCATAAATTGATTTGTTCAATTTACATACCAAATGCTCACTGCCTTCTTCTATAAAATCCTCAGGTGGCAGCATGAAAATTTCTTCACTCAAATCTCCATTGAGAAAGGCTGTTTTCAAATCCATTTGATGTAAAAACAAATCAAAATGAGCCACAAGTGCCATTATGATCCTAAAAGCATCCTTGGTTGAAACTGGTGAGAAAGTTTTATTGTAGTCTACTCCTTCTTGTTGTGTGAAGCCCTTGGCCACTAACCTTGCTTTGTGTCTCTCAATGTTACCCTTAGAGTCTTTCTTGGTTTTGAACACCCATTTACAACCAATAGGTTTAATTCCTTGTCTTGGCTCAACTATCTCCCACACATTGTTGCTTTGCATGGATTCCAACTAAGATTGCATAGCTTCAATCCACTTCTCAAAGTATTCACTAGCCATAGCATGTTTATAATTTGATGGATCCTCAAATTCAATACTGTCAAAATCAGCTTCATTCAAGTATACAAAATCTGGCAGCACATTTGGTCTTCTATCCCTTGTAGATCTTCTCAGCTTTTGTTGTGGCAATTGTTGGTTCTCAAATGCCTCAGGTTCATTCTCTTCCCCATTCAAAACCTCCATGTCTTGATCATGAATCACAGGTTCAGTTGATGCATTAGTTTGAGAAGACATTTGATTTAATGGTATAGGTAGCACTGGATTTGTGACAATTACAGGTTCAGCTCCTATTTCTCCTTCTTCCTCAAAGACAAAGTCTTTGTTAACTCCTTCATTGTCATCATGCTCTATAAACCTTGCCTTGCCTGTCTCCACAATTCTATTCACGTAATTAGGACAGTAGAATCGAAAACCTTTTGATCTGTCAGCATATCCAATGAATCTGCAGCTAACTGTTTTTGGATCAAGTTTAGCAAGCTCAGGATTATAGACTTTGGCTTCAGCTCTACAACCCCAAACATGCAAGTGATTAAGGCTAGGTTTTCTCTTATTCCACAACTCGAAAGGAGTCTTGGGAACTGACTTGCTTGGACATCTATTTAGAATGTAGTTTGCAGTTTTGATTGCATCACCCCACAAAAATTTTGGAAGATCAGTGTTGCAAATCATGCTTCTCACCATGTCCTTTAAAGTTCTATTTCTTCTCTCTGAAACTCCATTCTCTTGAGGTGTTCCAGGGTTTGTGTATTGAGCAATAATTCCACAATCCTGTAGAAATCGTGCCAATGGTGAAGGATGCCTACCTTGCTCATCATACTTGCCATAATACTCTCCACCCCTATCTGACCTTAAAACTTTAATCTTTAAATCTAATTGATTTTCTACTTCAGTTTTGAAGATTTTAAAAACTTCAAAAGCACTAGACTTGTTCTGGATTAGATAGATGTAACAAAACCTAGAGAAATCATCAATGAAGGTGATGAAATACCTATGACCTTCTATGGTTGGAACTGGGAATGGGCCACAGATATCTGTGTGAATAATTTCAAGAAGATTCAGACTTCGAGTGGAACCTAATTTTCTCGAGTTAGTCATTTTTCCTTTAATGCATTCAATGCACTCTTCAAAATCTGAAAAATCTATGGGAGGAAGGATTTGTTCTTTCACAAGGTATTGCATTCTTTTCTTAGACACATGGCCTAGCCTTTTATGCCATAGCCTTGCTGAATTTTCATTGTTTTGATATCGTTTTTGACCTATGGATTCAATGGAAAAAACATTGTTTGAACTGGAACAGTTTAGTTTAAAGAGACCATCAACTAAAATACCATTGCCAACTTCACTTTTATTAAAATTCAAAATGAATCCTACCTCAGAAAAAACAAAAATAAATTTCTCCCTAACCAATCTAGAAACTGAAATCAAATTCCTTCTCATGGAAGGTACATAAGCAACATCTTTTAAAACTAAAGAAAATCCTGAAACTAGTTGAAGTTGGACTGATCCTACAGCAAGAACTGCCACCTTCTTGCCATTTCCTACGAAGACATGGTCATGATCTCTACTTGGTTTGCTCTGGCTTATAAAGTCCTGCAAAGAATTGGCAATGTGGATTGATGAACCAGTATCAATCCACCAAGAATTAGAAGGTATATTGATAGAACTAGACTCGAAATAAACTGAAACAGAATTTGATTTACCTTTAGTCTTCTTTTTCTCTACCCAACGCTTATACTTATGACACTCCCTCTTAAGATGACCTGTCCTCTCATAGAAATAGCACTTAAAGACATTGGTTTTGTTAACAGCTAGAGCATTGGAACTTTTGGGTGGAGAGTTAGCCTTAGTGTTGGCCTTATTGGCAGCAGCAGATGAGTTTGGCTTAGGATAGTGTCTTTTTGGAGCATTGGTTGTGAGATGGACTGTGTTCACTTCTTTCTCCTTCTTCATTCTTGCCTCTTCTTGAACACAAACTGAAATAGTTCATTGAGGCTCCATTTGTCCTTTTGAGCATTGTAGATCACCTTTAGTTGAGCAAACTGAGAAGGAAGAGAATTTAATGCAAGGTGAACTAGAAAAGGGTCAGCTATAGGGATCTCAAGGGCTTTCAGCTTGCTTGCAACTTCTGTCATGCTCAAAAGATAAACCCTCATGTCCTCAACACCATCATACTTCATGGTTGCAAGTTTAGTCATCAAGGTTCCAGTTTCTGCCTTCTCAGATTCTTTAAACTTCAGTCCTATAGCCTCCAAAAATTCCTTAGCATTCTCAGATTCAGTGATGCCCCCACAAATAGTTTATGTCATGGATTTCTTCATGACAAGTAGGCATATCCTATTTGATTTCTCCCACTTCTCGAGTTTCTGCTTCTGTTCAGCATTGCTATTAGCAGTGACCTCGGGTTTCTCTTCTCTCAAAGCTAAGTCGTGATCTAGAAGACCCATAACTATCTCTAAGTCTCTCTTCCACTTCTTAAAATTGCTACCAGTCAGTGATTCAATTGAATTGATAGCAGAGGGATTCACAACTGAAAACATAGAATTTTGCAATACAATTAATCTTTACCCCAAAAACTTTATTCACATATGACACACATCTGTGGACAGTATATCAAAATGCCTTTAATTTCCTTCACAAGTCCAGCAACATGAACTGTGTGATTTTCTTTTATCAAAACAATTTACTGTCTGTGGACAGCGATGCTTGATCACTCACAACAGCTAATGAACTCTCTTGTTCTATCATGGAGCACAAACAATTGGAGTTCACACTTGTAAGTAGAGAAAACCAATTGTTGTACCCTATGACACAATTTTGCCATTGGTACTTTGAGATGATATGAAACAATCAATTAATACTCGTCCGTGGACTGAGCAATAACAAAATATTCTTTATCAAAACATGGCAACACTTTATGGGATGTTATTCTTTATGGGGAATTATAACATATTTTATTAAGGAAGATCTCTTTTATCCTAAGCATATTTCTATCAAATTTTAAAACAACAAACAGCACAACATAGTCCAGGATCTCGAAACAATATATAAGATTGATTTATCAATATGGCATGCCTGAAACAATTTTAAATCAACACAGAACAAATATGCATGCTTCTCAATTTTATCTTCTTTAGACCTATAGATGCATATGACCGCTCTGATACCACATGTTAGTCTATTTCACATGTAATCTATAAGCACTAACCTTGAGAAGCCATTAGAGCAAGCACAACAACAGCAGCAAATACCACACGAACTGGCCTTGGTCTTCCTCTCTCTATGCATTCTAAATCTCTCGTATATGGGTAGGAATATGAGTCTGTGTTCTGTGCATGAGAGTGGGGACCGAAGCCTTAGTTTTATAGGTGAGAGCCTTGAGGTTTCTAGCCCATAAAGGAATCCTTAAAGCTTATCCTTATCACCTCCCGAATTCATAGCCTAATATAATAGATATTCCACAAGTGAGATAGAGCTTCAACTCTATCATACTTATCCGTGTATACCCAGCTTATCTCTCCCTTGTATCCCTGATCAGATTGGATTCCTAAATGGATGTGAACTCAAATAGAGTTCTTACAGTAATATCTTGATTCACCAAAGCAAACTCTCATGCCAAGCGTATACAATATCAATGCACCATCTCCAACTATATTCAGAGCTACCAGAAATGTCAACACAAAACACGCAGCTGCTGGAAGAACAATAGAGTACTCCCCTAGGACTTGCTTCTTCTTCGGGATGCTTTCGGCCTAGCTCTTGCTAACTCGAAAAAAGGGGCAACGAAGGCTTGATTCATCACTATATGACGGTCCACGAATCAACAAGCCCGGACAAGCCTTCCGACGGAAACACATATAAATTATTGACAATAAGTGATTTTTCTTATATGTTACAAAATAGGTTTGGGATTTCAAAAATTTCAAAATAATATGGACCCCAATAAGCAATGCCAAATAGGCACTTAACTGAGTATGATTATTTGTTTATTCTTTTTAGTGAAAGCCACTAAGTGTAATCGGGGTTGTGGTCTCCGAACACTTTGTAAACACCCTAATTTATTGATAGTTGATTTGTTTGCTCATACTGCTCTGAGGATGTACTCAAGTGACATTGGCCATGAGGAACTTCATTAAATTATGTGTCTTTCTATTTTCTTGTTGTTGGACTTATTTTCTGTGCGATTTATCTTGGATTCAATCCTTAAGATTTGGTGCTTCCGGCACTTATGAAGACTAAGAAATTTTTGTCATTTCTAACCATGTGATGATTTCAATAAGTTTATTTGGTTTAGCGGTGCTTCTCTTTTCAATTTCCAATACGTAATGGGAATAAAAATAAATGGAATAGGATAAACAAGGAATGAGAATAAGACTACCCCCTCCTAGTTTTTCATTTTTTTTTGCCAAAGTTAGGAAGGGGGAGGGGGGAAAACTCACACACGAGTACCATGAGGGCTTGAACTCAGGATCACTTAAGAGCACACTAAGGACCAGGGCCAATCCAACTAACACCCTATCAGTAACTACCCCTCCTAGTTGATCCAATTCCTAATTTGTAGGGTATTTGATTAAAGTTTCTAAAGTTAGATCCGCGCATTAAATAATGCAAATAAACATAGAGAAACTCGAGAATGGAAATCATTCCATTTCTTCTAATTGTCGTTACTTGTAAGTTTGAATAAACAAATAAAACCATATCAAAAGGAATAATAAAATAGGTTTCTTTTCTTATCATGTTCTTTTTCCTTCTTGTTCCCGTCTTTCTTTTCCACTTTTCATGCGATACTTCTAAAGCTTGAAGTAAATTTCTTGAAGCAGAGTGTTTTAACATGGGGCGAGAAAAACATGGGAGGAAAAGAAATAGTATGAGTTGTATATATATTAGTGGACTAGAAAAAGTACAGGTTGCCAAAGCTTAGTTTTAAATTAGCTTAGATTAGTCTGCTAGCTGGCTATTGCATAAGCTAATTGCTTGCTAGCTTTGCTTTGTATTATACACAGATATATATTGTGGAAATCGAAGAGGATGTGTGCAAGTTTGAAGCCTTGCACGTATAGTCGTGACAAATTGATGAACTTTCCATTAAAAAAAAATTATATATCTGGTTTGCATTGTATTTATTGAACTTAATTTAATCCATTATCTTAACTTATACCTCTATCTTGTATCGAAGTTTCAGTCTCTCAACCATTCATTTTCAACTAAGAAACCCTACAAATATATAGTTGGTTTGGTTTTACTTGTTAATATCATTGCAAAGTCATGATGGCTGGGCACCTTTGTGGTACATTTCTTATATTCATTGCAATCTCAAGTCTGATTTGTGGAAGCAGCTGGTTCCTCTGCGCAAATGCATCCAGGTTAATGCCATCAGAATTTCCAGAGGATTTCATCATTCATGTTGACAGTGGCTCATCATCATCTACTGCGACTGAGCAAAATGGAACCAGATGGGCAGTCCTAGTTGCTGGTTCATATGGTTATCAGAACTATAGGCATCAGGTGTATAATCAATTCACTAAGGGCCCGTTTGATAACTATTTCAATTTTAGTTTTTAGTTTTTAATTTTTTAATTTTTGTGCTACTATAGAGGGAAAAGACGGAGAATGGAAGTGAGAATGAGAGTGAATATGTGATTGATGGGGAAGATGAGAGGGGACGATGGGAGGGAGGAATAACAAAAGTGAAAACAAAAACTAAAAAATTTAGGGCCGTAACCATTTCAATTTCATTTTTAGTTTATATTTTTTATTTTTTGTGCTAGAGTATAGAGGAAAAAGAGTGAGAATGAGAGTGGAGATGGGATTGAGCGGGAAGATGAGAGGAGAGGATGGGAGAGAGGAGTAACAAAAGTGAAAACAAAAACTAAAAACTGAAATCTATTTCAACTTGTTTTCACTTTCAAGTTTTTTTATTTCACTTTTGTTACTCCTTCCTCTCATCCTCCCCTCTCATCCTCTCTCTCAATCTCATCCGGACTCTCATTCTCACTCTCATTTTCCTCTATACTCTAGCACCAAAAAAAACTAAAAAAAAACTAAAAACTAAAATTGAAATGGTTATCAAATGGGCCCTAAACTTATTTTGTTGTGATTCATATGGTTTGAAAAAATAAGTGTATTTATATAACAACATAGCCTTACAAGGTAACGTTACTCATCCAATATATATATATATAGTAAGACAAAACAAGTGATTAGTGCCGTATAATTCATTAGCACTTTAGGCCTCTTATTTTTATGTGTATTCATATTAAAATGGAACATCTAATTATTTTTTCTAAGAAAGTTTGTTGGAAATATTGCAGGCGGATGTATGTCATGCATATCAAATATTGAAGAAAGGCGGCTTGAAAGATGAAAACATTATTGTTTTTATGTATGATGACATAGCATTCAATGTTCAGAACCCTAGACCTGGTGTCATCATCAACAAGCCAGATGGTCCAGATGTTTACGGAGGAGTTCCCAAGGTTTCTTTACTTTTCTTTAGTTTATAAATTTTAATAAATTACGATGAGAAAAAGAGAAATTATTTAGTGTGACAGTAATAATACGTGACATGTTAATGTAGTACTACGTGTTGATTCGTTTGAGCACCTAATCTCGGTTTTAAAATAAGTATACTAGTTTGTTTGACATATATATACTTTGCTTTTGCAGGATTATACCGGAACCAATGTGACCGCTGCCAATCTTTATGCCGTTATTCTTGGAAATAAAACTGCTCTCACCGGGGGCAGTGGCAAGGTTGTAGACAGTGGTCCAAATGACAACATTTTTATTTACTATACAGACCATGGTGCCGCTGGAATAATCGGTTAGTAACTTACATTAGTTAATCTAGGAATGTAATTTCTAGCATGGAGTTTGTAGCTAAAGTTGTTAAGAGCAGTTATATTCCTATACTCGAGATTCTGTGTTTGAATTCTCCTTCCCATGTATCACACGTATACATATTCAACCTACAAACCTTTTTTCTTTCAATGATTTGGTGTAGGGATGCCTGAAGGCGACTATGTTTATGCAAACGATCTAGTGGATGTTCTGAAACAGAAGCATGAAGCCAAGTCCTACAAAGATATGGTAAAATATAACTATAAGAAATGGTATTTTTTCAATGGATTTATATTCTAACTAATGATCTTTAAAAAAAACTTAGGTATTTTACCTTGAATCTTGTGAATCTGGGAGCATGTTCGAGGGCCTCCTTCCAAACAATATAAGTATCTATGCGACCACAGCAGCAAATGCAACGGAAAACAGTTGGGGAACATATTGTCCCGGTTTTAATCCTGGTCCTCCTGCAGGATATACCACTTGTTTGGGAGACTTGTATAGTATTTCTTGGATGGAGGATTGGTACGTACTATTTTCTGAATATTATTTAGTTAAAAGAGGCAAACAAATGATATTCTATATTAATCTAATCTAAATTACGGGGAGGGGGATTCGAATTCGGGTGTAAAGTGGGGAACACAACTGCTCTAGTCAACTACTGATTATCTCAATTGATCCTTATCCTTTTAACTGTGATGATTTTTGGTGTTTTTATGTACATGGGGAGCAGCGACATCAAAGATTTGCGGAGAGAAACTTTTGAACAGCAATATGAAGCAGTAAAATATCGAAACTTATAAATATCCTCTTACAAATATTTTTATATATTTTTTAACTGCTACAACTGTAATATACGCTATATTGATTATGTTATTATGTACTTATTTTAGTTAGTTCTTCATTAATTATGTCACTTGTGTTTTTTTTTTTTTCTCACCATTGATGCTTTGATTGGTGTTGGCTACATTTGCAAATGGGATACAGGTTAGAAAGAGAACAAGAAATACTACTGAGGGACTAGGTTCTCATGTTACTCAGTATGGAAATCTGAATCAAGCCAACGATTTACTCTTCTCTTACATGGGTTCAAATGATAACTCTACTTCTTACACCCAAAGTGAATCGTCCCCATCGCTCTTAGGATCCATTTTCAACCAACGTGATGCAGATCTCTTTCACTTTTTGGTCAAGGTCTCTGATCTCTCTATCTTCCTGACTAATCTTAACTTCTTTGATCAGCTTTGATGGTTTACTATATTAGTTCTAAATCTCAAATGTAATCTCTATTTGTATATTAATCCAGTCGAGTAAAGCTCCGATTGGGTCTGATGAGAGGCATGAAGCTAGAGAGGAACTACGTGCTGAGGTTGATCGCAGGAAGCGCATCGACGACAATGTAGATCAAATCCGGTGGCGTTTGTTTGGTCGTGAGAGTGACTTGAAGAATATTCGACCTCAGAGTCCAAGCCTTGTAGATGATTGGAGCTGCTTCAAGATGCTTGTAAGTTTTTTCAATTATGAACAAACGTAGTATATAGACTCTTTGATATGTTGGTTAATTTGGATATTAATTCATTGATGCAGGTGACAACTTATGAGAAATATTGTGGGTCACTCTCGGATTATGGAATGCAATACACACGAGTTTTTGCCAACATGTGCAATGCTGGGGTTACCAAAGAGCGAATGATTGCAGCATCAACTCAAACGTGTTCTTAGTCTTTATGACACACAGATTGGCAAGATTACGGGCACAATAAATTACTTTTACTTTTAATACACTTGTTGGGAAAATCTCGAATGTTTTTCTTGTAAGTTTGGATATCAAGGTTCCAATAAGATTGCTCTCCGGACAACAATATGATCCCCTAAACTTTGTCCAAAGCAGCAGATAAGCTGCATTAGCAAAACAGGACAATCGTACAAAAACATATAAGTCGTTTGTAGCGGAAGAGTATAACAAGTTCCGTTGTAGTCTAGTTGGTCAGGATACTCGGCTCTCACCCGAGAGACCCGGGTTCAAGTCCCGGCAACGGAAATTCTTTTTGTTGAGTTTTTATTTTTTATAAAAGCCAAATGATTGAAACTGAAAAGCATTACCCAAGTCATTTTAATCACCAAAAAGGAAAAGAAAACACTAATAATAATAATAAAATCCCCAAAAATCATTCATGTTACTCAAGTAGTACACACCAATTAGAAACGTAGTCTTCTCTTACATGCCTCGAAAGGCAGTGAATACACATAACTGTATCCCATTTCTGTAACCATCTCTTGTATCAAGTCTTTGTAAATGTGGTCTTGTAAAGCCAACCCTATTCTTCCAATTTCTCTCCTCTCCTCTCCCCCCAAGCAATGTCCCTGCACACTTCCTCTACACTCTCTCGCATGGCATTGCTGTTCCATATTAATGGTGATGATGATGCTTCCACTGATTCGGTTGTGATTTTGTCAATGATACTTGGACAGATGTTGATGAAGTCCTCCTCTCCTGGTTTCTTCCTTTGTTGTTGAGGTTGTGTTCGCCCTGCATTCAAATTAAATTACAGTTTATGTGCCTTACATAGATTCATTTTTAAAAAATTACATAATATATTAACGGTGTCAAACAAGCTGGCCCGATCGGTTTAAAATCATGCCAATATTACTACACACATGTTCGTGTGCAATTGCATGAACCAAAAGAATTGATGAAATAGAGTAGACTCATTACAAAAGTGCTCACTGTTGAGTACTAATTCCATGGACCATCCCCACCTTGCAACCCATGATGACTTACGAAAATTCAACAATGTAATGATTTTTTGGTTTTTGAGTAAAAAATAAATAAATAATCTTGCAATAAATTAATTGAAAAATGTACACTTAAATAAAGAACTCTCGTTATAGCACTCAAACTTAAGATCTTAGATGTAAAAATAAATATTCTTATCGATTTGAGCTACAAACTTCTTGCGTGTTCAGGATTGTCTGGGTTTGGATAACCATTAGCTGTAGGCATAGCAATTGCATAGGGATGCACGCATAAATTGTACATCATTACATAATGCATGATGTCCTCAACAAGGCTGTCCCCACGCGCTGTGCACGTTCTTCTTTCCAGACGTAGCTTTAAGCATATACTTTTTTTTTTTTTGGGGGTTCAAAATCTTTAAACATATACTAGTCCATACAAAGTGGTCATGGAACCCACAGCCTGCAAAAGAGGGTTTTGCCAGGTAAATCCATTAGGGTTTGTCTTCCTTTCCTTTCCATTTGTCTCTCTCGCTCTCCTCTTGCTTTTGAACCCACTTTGACTCCATCATGAAGGAATTTCAGATTTATAGTCCATGCAAAGTTAATTAGGCTCTTAATAGGTTTGTCTTTCTTCATCTTGATTCATTTTTTATGCAGTCAAAACCTATTTACAATATAACGAAAAGGCTTTAAATTTTCTGTAATATACAAAACTACCATTGATTTTCTTAAAACTAGCTCAATCTCAAAACCTCACAAAAAAACCTAAAACACTTAAAACAAAAGGATAAAACCGAAAATTAGTATATTAAGTAAACTAAAAAAATTAGACAGTTGGCAATAGTAGATTTTTGTTTGTTTGTTTATAGAAATTAAATGATATAGTGTTTATCTATAACACTAGTGCTAAGAATAGGTATATAACTAAATATCTCTAAATTAAGTTTCTTTGTTAATTTTTTTTAATTTAATTTTTGTTCTATAAATTATTATTATTATTATTATTGATAGAAAGGGGTGTTCTATAAGTTGAATTAATTTCGCGTTTTCTAGTTTCTCGGTTGATGTGTAAAATTTTATGTTGCCAATGACAATTTAAACCAAAATAGTTGCAACTTTTTATTTTTTTATTTTTTAATTTTTTAATTTTTTTTAATTTTTTAACAACCTCTTCACAGAGTTGATTTAAGGTTAATCTATATATATAGTGTTGATGATTAATGATTGCACATAGTATGATGGAAGAGATGAATTAGGTTGTCTCCCACTATACTAGTATGGTTATGATTGCCACAACATGTACATGGAAGATGTTAACTTGGAATCCTAAATCTTTGGTGGAGCATAGCAGACTTTTTCCTAGGGATGCTCTCTTTTGACACAAAAGAAACATTCCTAGGGGCGACTTTTTCTTCTAATCTTCTGTTTGGTGTAAAATCTTCATTTGCTTGGACCTTGTTTTGTCAGATTCTAACTTCCTTTTTTATTTTATTTTATAATAAGTTTTATTAGTTTCTTTTTTCTTTCTATTTTTCGTCATAAAGGAAGGCAAAGCTACAAGCTCCCACTTCAAGTTGAATGCAATTTCCGTATGAAAATATTGATAAATATTCGGTCTTTGGGTTGGTAGTTTACATTTCATTTTAGAGAAACATTCTCGTACAATGGGGATAAGACTGTTTTGCTATTTTGACTAATAATACAATGATATGTAAAATAATTTTTTCACGTATCATTGTGTTATTGGCCGAAAATAGCAAAATCGTAATATCCATATTAGAAGTAAGTTTTTCTGCTCATTTTGGCCTATGACACATTAAACAATTTGTATAAGGAAACAACAAGATTGCTTTAATCACATATTGCAGAAAGGGAGCAAGCTAAACATGCCTGATGACACACACACATTAAAGAATTTGTATACGTAACTTATTTACTAAATAAATATAATAAAGCTTTAAGGGCCGAAGATTGCTATCTTCTAAAATATAATATTAAAAATAAGAAAAAATAGACTAAAGACTGAGATGCTAGATGGTTATAAGTACCAAAAGCAAAATGGAAAAGAAAAAGTTGTAAGGAAGAAAAGAGAGAACATGGCACATACCGTAATTTAACACTTGCTTTTTGTAGTGTTGGTGGTTGCTGAAAGGGGAACGAGTAGACTCATCAAGAACGGACACCGGACTCGCATGCTCAGTACCAAACTCCAAGCACTTTGAATTTGCACCATAAAACCTTTTCTTCTTGTCACCAATGGTCTCCATTCGCTTCACCAAGGCGGGTGATCGGAGCCCTTCCGCTGCCCGAACGGCGTCTATGATCTTCTTTAGGGCCTTCAAGTCTTCATCACACTTCTCCAATGCGCCCAAAAGCTGCTGCCTCTTATTGGTGGATGTGGGCTCTGGCACCGCCGTCTTTGGCGTGACTTGCGGAGCTAGAGCCTGTTCCAACCCCATCAGCCTCGCAACTAGGGTTGGTGGGATTGGGGAGTTCTCAGGCGGGTCCACAGAGTTGGAGCGCCGGATCTCTGCCGGAAGCGTGGGACTTCTTGGCACGTTGCATGAGAATCTACGCAGATAAATGGACTTGTCTCCATTTTTTACTTGACCTAATATAGGCGGTGTGGAAGCTTGGATTGCTGTCGAGGACTTTGATATTCTAGAAGAGGAACCAGCCCCATTCTTCTCTTGCTTTCTCCCTGAAAATAATTAAAAACATAAAATTACAAAATATATGAGAGAGAGAGAGAGAGAGAGAGAGAGAGAGAGAGAGAGAGGTAGATGGATGAACAAAATATATAGATAAAGAAGAAAAAAAAAATGGAACAAACCAAAAGTGAGGAATTTGCGGGAAGAGTGGTATTTAGAGAGAAGGTGGGCGATGCCGGACATGCAGCCGATGGTCTTTCCGTGGAGATTTTCTGTTGCATTTTCACCGCGTGAGGAGGCTGAGCGCAGATTACTATCCTGTCTTTTCATATCTCTTAATTTCTCTCTGTGTGTATGTGTTTTTGTTTGTTTGTGAGTGAGAGGGATAATTCTTTTGGTGTTGTAAAAGGAAAAGGTGATATGATTTCACATGAAATGGTGCATCATGACATGGACATGGTTAGAGTAGAAAGCTGGCATAACGGTAATATATATATATAATGTGGGGTTTTTTTTATATTTTATTTTATTTCATTTTTGGATTAGAACTGATCGAATCCTCACAACAACCAAAATCATAATCACAACTCATTGCTCCACTCTCTTTCACAAGTAATTAATTATAGTGTAGGACACGGTGATGTGATATTTGTTCACATCTTATAATATAAATGAATATTTATTGATAATTATACTTTAAAAATGAGAAATCTTAACTATGTCGTTCATTCATAGTATAACATGTTGACAAAATATATCACGTGTCGTCCATATAACATATCGACAAAAATAAACCACATAAATGTATTCCAGTATTATACAATAATTTCTTATCTTTCACCGCTTAAACTTTGAAAGATGAGAGAGAGAGTAAAGAGGCCTTCTCATCTTTTGCAAGAGTTATCTTCTTATTTCGATTTTGGGCGTTGCATGTGTTTTGTTTTATTTTGAAAGCAAGTGCCTGTTGTATATACATGGTGACATCAAGTGTGGAAGAGATATTGAGGTGGTTCAGATAAACTCCAACTACGCACTATGCACACATTAATTTGCATGACGTAGTTTACATAAATCGAATTTGATAGAAATTAACACTAGTTTTAGCTTTTGTACTTAATGGATATTGTTGTATAATTTCCCTTTTGGTATGGCAGGATGTTTTTCGACACTAATTTGTGTAAGGAGTTGAAGGAGTTTGGGATGGTTTATTCAAAAAATTCTTTGCGAAGTTTTTCCCTCCAACCAAAATTGCAAAATTCCGGCAAGATATTATGCCGTTCACTTAATATGATAAGGAGTCTCTTTATGAAGTCTGGGAACGATTCAAAGATTTATTGCGCAAGTGTCCTTACCATAAGCTACCAACCTGGTTAGACTTTTTACAATAGGTTGAGTCAAACAAGCAGGACATTAGTTGATGCAGCAGCTGGAGGCAGTGGTGAACCCACAGTCTACAGAGGCTTAAGGAAGTGCAGTTGCACCTCCCTTTGCCGGAAAATCCTGTGGAGAGTCTGGAGTATGCACCTCTGCTGGTCCCAAGGTTCTGTAACCGAGGTGTGTTGCAAAGGATTTCAAAACGAGGAAGATGACTTGGGTTTTTATGTTTTCATTTTTTTGCAGCGCAAATGACGCCACCTTTGTTATCCTTCAACTCAAAAAGAGTTTAATGAAACGGGCAGTATTGATTGATGCAATTATGACTCAGCAAATTACTACTTTAACCTTCTTATTATCCTCTAGCTCAAAATTCCTTTTTATTATCCCATGATCAATTAACCATGTGGGCAGATTAGGATTCTTTTCCATCTAGAAAACCCACAACTCCAAATCACTTTCCAAATCTCTTAAAGATTTCTCCAGTGCAAATTTAAGAGCCTATGGGTTAGTCTTGAAGATATGTTTTATTAGGTAACAACTGGTATTTCAAAAAGCTTACTCCTCACCGTTTAAAACTTTGGCTAGCGCCCACTATGTGTTCGACTAAATGCATCAAAGAGGCTTTCCATGTTTTGTTTGTACTGTTATTATTATTATTATTTTCCATCAATAACATTAGTATTGTTTAAATTCTAAAGAAATTTGGTTGTCTAAATTTTGTATTTGAACTTTTAGCCTTTTAAATATTGGCCTTTTTTTGAAAAATTTCTGAATTTGCCATTGGCTGAAGGGGCTTTAATGGCAAAAACGGCTATTGAAGCATTTGAACTATTGGAGACCATGGCGTCCAACAGTTACCAATGGCCAAGTGAGAGAATGAATCTGAAGCCAGCTGGGGTCTTGGAAGTTAATGTTATGGCTTTGCTAATAGCACAAATTTCTAACCTTACTAAAAAAGTTGATTTTTTGAGTGTTATTGCTGTGAACACTAATACTAATTTTGGTTCTGAATTTTGTGCAGGACCTCATTCGAGTTCAGAGTGCACTACAAAGAACCCATTCGTGTCTACTGAGCAAGTCAATCAAGTTTCAGAATTTAATCGACAAAGGAATAATCCTTATTCCAATACATACATCCTCGGTTGACGAAACCGTCCAAATTTTTCATGAAGCAATAATCAGAATGTGTAGTGACCACCACCTGGCTTTCCGCCTCAAGAGAAGAAAATAAACTTGGAAGATGCGCTTACTCAGTTGACTATGTCTATCACTCAATTTATGACTGAAACAAAAACCCAACTTCAGAATCAGCATGCTTCTATTTAGAATTTGGAGGTGCAACTAGGCCAATTCGCTAGTGTAATGAGCGGAAGAAACCAAGGAGTATTGCCAAGCCAACCCGAAGTTAACCCAAAAAATCCAAAGGCAATCACTCTTCTTAAAGGGAAGCAAGTGAATACTGCGGTTGACTTGGAAAAAGAAGAATTATAAAAAGAAAAAGAAGCCGAGAAGTCTGCGGCAGAAGTGCGGCATGCAATTTCACTGCCAATCACCATCCCAGAAGCCACTGTCGAGAAATCCCTAGAAGAAGAAAATTCTATACCGACTCCTTCCCCTCCATTGAAGCCATATGTCCCACCAATCCCTTTTCCGTAGAGGTTGAGGAAAAATAAAATTGATGGGAAATTTTCGAAATTTTTGAGGATGTTCAAAAAGTTGCATATAAGCATTCCCTTTGCCATTTCTTTGGAACAAATGCCAAGTTATGCAAAATTCATGAAAGACATCCTCTCCAAGAAAAGGAAGCACGAGAAAATCCAACTCACCGAAGAATGCAATGCCATCTTACAACGGAAGCTTACACCATAGCAAAAAGATAGAGGGAATTTTAAAATTCCATGCACTATTGTAAATAATTTCTTTGAAAGAGCTTTATGTGATTTGGGTTCTAACATTAACCTACTACCTTTATTTGTTGCTAAAAAGATTGGTATTGGTGAAATTAAATCCACTACTGTTTCTTTGTAGATGGAGGACAGGTCAATCATATATCTAGACGGAATTATTGAAGATGTTCTAGTAAAGGTTGATACACTTATATTTTCGGCTGATTTTCTAGTTTTGGATATGGAAGAAGATTCTGATACAAAGCTAATTTTGGGCCCCCCATTCTGATTACTTCACGTACTCTAGTTGATGTGGAAGAAGGGTTACTAACTTTGAGTTGGGAGTTCAGAATGAAAAAACGACATTCAAAGTTAATGAAATTTCCAAGAGAAGTAGATGATTGTTTTCGCATTGAATTAGTTGATGAAATTGCTATAGACACATTTGAAAAGGAGAATCCGAGCCATCCATGGGAATCTACATTGGTCCATGCCGCTACCTTATAAGATGACAACCCAATGGTTGCTGAATATGCCTTGTATTTAGATGCATCACAACCGTACAACCTGAGGAGAAGGAACAAGTTCGAACTACTAGGTGTGGCACCTCCTAAGACTGCATTGTCTGTGATTACTGCACCTACACTCACTCTGAAACCATTGCCAACACATTTGAGGTATGCTTATTTGGGAACTTCTGAAACTTTACCAGTTATTATTGTTGCAAATCTGAGTGAAACTAAAGAAGAAAAAGTGTTGCGGGTGTTGCGAAAACATAAAACTGCAATTGGGTGGACGACGCCGACATCAAAGGTATTGACCCTTCTATATGTATGCACCGAATACTAATGCAAGAGGAGCATAAGCCATCCATTGAGCATCAACGCCAATTGAACCTCAACATGAAAGAAGTGGTTTGTGCAGAGGTATTAAAATTGCTTGATGAATGTATTATTTACCCTATATGTGATAGTAGTTGGGTGAGTCCTACGCAGGTTGTGCCAAAGAAGGGAGGGATGACTGTTGTAAAAAATGAAAATAATGAGTTGGTTGCGACAAGAACTGTTACAGGATGGAGAGTCTGCATTACAGGAAATTGAATTATGCAACTAGAAAATATCACTTATGGCTTCCTTTTATTTATCAGTTGCTAGAAAGTCGTGTTGGGCACGATTATTACTGTTTTCTAGATGGGTACTCAGGGTATAATCAAATCCCTATCACGCCTGAAGACCAAGAAAAAACGACATTCACATGTCCATTTGGCACTTTTGTCTATCGCCGTATGCCTTTTGGGTTATGTAACTCTCCTGCCACTTTTCAACGTTGCATGATGAGCATTTTTTGTGACGTAGTGGAGAAATTTATTGAGGTATTTATGGATGACTTCTCTGTTTTCAATTCATCTTTTGATTCTTGTTTGGATAATTTGCCATTAATGTTGATCACTACTACAAAAAGGTAAAAAGACGACTAGTAAACATCGACGGTCGACCAAAAAACCGTCGTTGTGTTTAATAAGACGACGGTAAATAAAAACCGTTGTAGATATATAACTTAAACACCTAATAAATGGAGATCCGGATGGATAATTTTAAAACACGACGCACCAAATTAAAAAAGGCGTCGTCTTATTAAATAGGCCTTCGTAGGGTTAAATTCTGAGGGAGAAAACAATGACAGAAGCTATTAATAAACCGACGTAGAAAGTCAATATGGCGGTTTCCAAAAACGGCCACCGTGTTAACTTCTAACTGAAAACGACATGCATTTCTTAGTTAGCGTCATTTAGTTTTAAAGGAATCCACGTCGGTATATTACAAAACGGCGCCGTATTAAATTATATACCACGTCGGTAAGGATAAATTTACTAACTTATTTTAGACGTGTACTACGACGGTATCTATAAGGCTACAAACCGCATAGGTTATACTAACTACGTCAGTTTGTTCAGTTAATGACGTATAATATTTTTACCACGTCATCAATTTAAAAGTAATGTCGTATTTATTTAATTTATAAGTCAGTCTTTATATGTAAACGAACGTCTTAATTTTGATTTTTTTAAAGATTTATTTCTTGAATTTTGGTATCCTATGACGACAAACACAAAAAATGACAAGAATAGAGAAAATGGGGAGGTGGAGGTGAAAATGATGGTGACAGAGTTTGTTGGAAAAAGAAGTCAAAATTCTTTGATCTCGAGTATTGAAGATACCTTCTTGTGAGGCATGCCCTCGATGTTATACACACTGAGAAGAATGTTTGTGATAGTATCATTGGTACGTTGTTGGAGATCCCTAGAAAAAATAAAGATAGGATTGCTGCTCGTTTAGATTTATTGAACATGGGGGTCAAGATTGATTTGCAACCTGAGTATGGAGAAAGACATGCTCGCTTGCCTCTAGGGCCTTGGAATTTTTCAAGAGCAGAGAAGAGAGCGGTTTGCAATTCTTTTTATGGTATGAAGGTCCCTGACAGTTATTCTTCAAATATAAAAAATCTTGTATCTTTACAAGATTCAAGACTTGTTGGCCTTAAATAACATGATTGTCATATCTTGATGCAACAATTGCTCCCTGTGGCAATTCGTTCTGTTTTGGAGAAGCCTACAAGGTATGCAATAACTTGTTTGTGCTTCTTCTTCAATGCTATATGTGCAAAGACGGTAGATGTTTCCAAGCTAGATAAGTTGGAAGAAGATGTAGTAGTTACGTTGTGTTTGCTTGAAAAATTGTTTCCACCTTCATTCTTTGATATCATGGTTCATCTAGTAATACATCTTGTCAGAGAAGTTCGTCTTTGTGGGCCAGTTTATTTTAGATGGATGTATCCGTTCAAAAGATATATGAAAGTGATAAAGGGGTATGTTCAGAATCGTACTCATCCTGAAGGTTGCATTGCTGAGCGGTATATAGCTGAAGAAGCTGTAGAATTTTGCACTGAGCATTTATCTGATGTTAGTACAATTGGAGTCCCATCCAGCCAGAAGTTAGGACTTTCAAAGCCATTATCAGGTTGCACAGTGAGCTTAGTTGATCGGGACCTGTTGAACCAAACACATCTATATGTCTTGGAGAATATGGAGGAAGTCTTACCTTATACCAAGTAAGAGTTTTATTCTTTAAGTAGCCATTTAAATTAATCCTTATGTTTATATTATATGTTTGGGACCATAATGCTTGAATTATTCGTGTCATGTAGGGAACATTTGATCCACATCAAGACCACTTATCCAAAATTCAGTAAGAGAAGAAAGTGGCTGCAAGATAAGCACAATAGCACTTTCATTCAATGGCTACGCTTTAAGGTATATGTTATTGACATATTGGACTTTTAATTTTCTTCTTTCTATGTTAGATTGAATTAAGATATGATTAATTTGGAGGTTCAAAGTGAGCTTAATGTGGAAGACAAAAATGGCGTATCAGAAAATTTGAGGTGGCTAGCAGCTGGTCCAAGCATGGCAGTGCCATCATATAGGAGTTATCTTATTAAAGGTGTTAAATTTAACATCAAGGCACAAGATGATGTGCTGCAGTTCAAAATAGTGGAGTTTATTTACTTGCACATACTATGCAAGTTGATAGTGCCAAGGATAAAAACCCAATTGTCTCAAATATGGGTTTTTATGGTGTCATTCAAGATATTTGGGACCTTGACTACCAAAAGTTTACAATCACAATCTTTAGGTTTGATTGGATAGATAGCACTTCTGGCCTTGTAGTCGATGAACTTGGATTTACTCTTGTAGATCTGAGTAAAATTGGACATAGGAATGACCAATTTGTTATGGCTTCTCAGGTCAAACAAGTATTTTTTGTTGACGACCCAATGCATCGTGGTTGGCCAGTAGTGTTATCAATGCCTAATAGAGAATATAATGATGTTTTAGGTGATGTGAGAATTGAGTGTGAGCTATTTACTAGAGGGATGTCAAAGTGAAAATATTTGAGATGGGTGTGAAGATATATGGATTGAATGATGCTTGTAATTTATGAAATTACTTATGCCCTAAACGGCCGTGTATGACATTAATTTTGTAATAAATTTTAATTCATTTTGTTTCACTTTCATTATGCAGGTTTTGGCCACAAAACTACCAGTACTGAAAAATATTGGGTTCAAGATTCAAAAAACGACGGTCCTAATAAAAATGTGAAAAACAAACTTCTGTTTTAATAAAATTGGCATTATAAAACGACGTTTTGGAGCATTCAACGACTGCAATGTACTTACCGACGTCTAAAGCTTAATTTACAAGACTCTCTCATTTAATTCAAAGCAATGTAAATAAAAAAGAACCACGACGGTATTGTGCAACAGTTACTGATGATATCACGCCGGAGATGCATAAAGAGCTGACATTTAAAGCCCAATAACACGACTCCATTATCAGAATACCGATGTCTAAAAAACATCTACGACCACCAACATATAATCTACGTCGTCTTTTAAAGCCATAAAAGACATTCGCGTCTAGATATCTTACCTGAACGTCATAAAGATTACAAAAGACGGCGTCTTAGATTATGAACTCGTCCGTATTATAAAAACAATCGTCGTATTAAAAATTTACCACGTCGCTTTTTATCTCAGAAACGAAGTGGACATATGATAAATGACGACGGTGCTTGAAATTACGAGGTCGTAGTATATATTTATGGCGTCTTCCTTGTTAAAGAAATCGACGTGAAAATTGATTTGGACGTCGTTCTTCTAAACAAAACGACGTTATATTTAATTAACCGTGTCTTTTCTTTTAGGCCTGTATCATTAAAAATATTTTACATGGCGATGGACTGACAAACTAAGCCGTCTAGGAGAAATTAGACGACAGTCCTTGTGTTACATGTGACGTATAAATTTGAATAAAACGTCTGTCTTTTTAATCCAGCGCACGTTGAACAAGAATGACAACGTCGTCTGTTTAAATAAAGATGACGTTATTAAGTTTTACCACGTCAACATTTATCGAACAAACGAAGTGGAATTATTATTAACGACGGTTATATAACAATGATGACGTAGAGGATTGTAATAACGACATGATGTGAAGAAACCAATTTAGTTCTCAATTGGGAAAATTGTCATTTTATGGTACAAGAAGGGATTGTGTTGGGGCATAAAATTTCAACTAGAGGTATTGAGGTTGACCGGGCAAAAATTGAGACCATAGAAAAGCTTCCAACCCCTTCTATAGTGAAAGGAATTCGAAGCTTCTTGGGACATGGTGGGTTTTATCATCGATTTATTAAGAATTTCTTGAAAATTACAAAGCGATTTCTCGAAAATTACAAAGCCTCTTTGTAAGTTGCTATTGAAGGATGCCGATTTCAACTTTGAAGGATACCCAATTAATTTACTGAAGGAGAAGCTCACCACTACGCCAGTCATTATTGCACCCGATTGGGAATTACCATTTGAGATTATGTGTAATGCAAGTGACTATATTATTGGAGCGGTCTTGGGTTAGAGGAAGAATAAATTACTACATGTGATTCACTATGCGAGTTGTACATTGAATGATACCCAATTAAATTATGCCACTATGAAAAATGAATTGTTAGCAGTGGTATTCGCATTGGATAAATTTCGTTCTTACTTATTGTGTATACGGATCATGCGGCTTTGAAATTTTTTCTTGCCAAGAAGGAAGCAAAACCGAGACTAATTCGATTGGTTTTATTGCTTCAAGAGTTTGATATTGAAATTTGAGATTAAAAAAAGGGTATGAGTAAGTGGTGGCTGACCACCTCTCTTTCTAGTCCATGAGGATGAAGCTATAGAAGATGTTGCACCCATCCTAGAAACATTCCCTGACGAACAACTATTTTTCATCAATTCTGAGAAAGAATACGTCACTCCCTGGTAAGCAGACTTTGTCAATTATCTAGCTTGTGGTAATTTTTCCCCTTAATATGTCATGTTATAAATAATAAAAAATGAAATTCCTATCGTTGGTTAAACATTATTATTGGGATGATCCATATTTGTGGAAGCACGGTCCTCACCAAGTTATACTAAAATGTGTACCTGAGACAGAGATGGTTGACAAATTATTGCATTGTCACAGTTTGGAATGTGGAGGCCATTATGGTGCTTTCAAGGCTATGGCCAAGGTTCTACAATCTGGGATTTTCTGGCCTACTTTGTTTAAAGATGCTCAAGACTTTGTTGTGATGTGTGATCCTTGCCAACGTAAGGGAAATATCTCTAGTAGAAACCAAATGCCCTTGAATAATATTCTGGAGGTAGAATTGTTTGATGTTTGGGGTATTGACTTCATGGGTCCGTTTTCGGCATCGTATGGAAATTTGTATATTTTGGTTGCAGTAGATTATGTATCAAAATGGGTCGAAGCGGCTGCCTTACCCACTAATAACTCCAAGGTTGTGGTTAAAATTCTACGAAAGAATATTTTCACAAGATTTGGGGTTCCTCGTGCAATTATTAGTGATGGAGGTACGCATTTTTGCAATTGTCAATTTAATTCTCTTCTTGCAAAATATGGAATTACCCACAAGTTTCCACTCTATACCATATACAAACTAGTGGGCAAGCTGAAGTTTCGAATAGGGAATTAAAGAAAATCTTGGAAACAACAGTGAATACCTCTTGGAAAGATTGGTCATTGAAATTGGATGATGAATTATGGGCTTATAGAATGGCGTTCAAAACGCCAATTGGGATGTCACCATATAGACTTGTTTTTGGGAAAGCCTGCCACGTTCCTGTGGAATTGGAGCATAAAGCTTTTTGGGCTATTAAAACGCTCAATTTTGACATGAGTTCGGTGAGTGAGACGAGGAAGTTGCAATTGAATGAGTTAGAGGAACTTCAGAATGAATTGTATGAGAATGCAAAAATTTACAAGGACTGTACAAAGAAGTGGCATGACAAGCACATCTTGAAGAAAGAATTTTATGTGGGTCAAAGGCATTCTCCTCTACAACTCATGGTTGAAACTCTTTCCTGGGAAACTTCGCGCTCGTTGGTCCTTAGATTGATCGCGACGGTACAACTTTCAAAGTTAATGGTCATCGGCCAAAACATATGTGACAACTGCATTTCCAAAAGTTGGGCTATTGACTCTAAACTAAGCGCTTGTTGGGAGCCAACCCAACTAGGTACCTTCATTCCTTATCTTTTTAATTTTCGTTTGTGTGTTTCCCGAGTTCATTGCCAAATTCCATGCAGTACTTTGTGAGATAGTCACTGAAAACTGATATGAGGTCGAAATTGAAAAAAAGCAATTTCACCAAAATGTGAATTCTAGTTAAAGCTTTCACTTTTTCTTGCTAATAGAGAAGTATATTTCATGTTTTGATCTTTAATGTTTTACTAACGTGTCTCCATGAAAGGTTATTGCATTATAATCTTTGCACTTCACCATACCCTACTCGTAATATTTTGGTGGACAAGGTTGCTATGCTCAAATGACTATGGAATATTAGTAGAGACTACCCTTGTGAGATTTTGAACCAAAAGCCAATATTTATTGTTTCTACTCTTAAATACTCTTCTATTTTGTCCTTAATTGGATTGCTCTCATTAGGTTTGTATTGGATACTAAAGAATGTTCTTACTTTTTTAGGTACGTTTCTTCCAAGTGGAATGGACCATGAAAAATGATGTTACCTAGGCTATGCATGTTTTCACCAACTAAAAGGCCTTTCATCCTACCCTTTTGTGTGCATTGTTAACCCCTTTGTAACCAAACACTTAGCCTTTTTTTCATCACCCTTATTATCTTTAACCTATATAACCCGTTTCTAAGCCATACCTTATAGCTTAGGATGTGCCAAAGTGATGAAAATAAGAAGGTTAAGCTCTGCACCAAAGAATTGGCGTGTACCGAGGTGTTTGTGCAAATTGCAAGACGAAAAAAAAAGCCAAAAGAAAAGAAGAAAAAGAAAGAAAGAAAAAATAGAGAATACTGAAGAAAAGAAAAGAAAAGAAAAGAAAAGAAAAGTATTGTGCAATTCAAAACAATAAAAGTTCAAAATTACTCCAAACGGAGTAGGAAAGATGTACAATTCGTGGACACTGAGTATTACAAAATGTTCAAAAGAAGCAGGCCGTGTATGTGATTGTGGATAATGCTTTGGTATGTCTTAAGTTTTTGTTATTCCCTTCCTTTATTTCTTAACCCACCCAGCCTGTCATTACAACTCAAGTAGAAGACCTAATTGATCTTTTGGAAAATCTTGCTTGGAGGTGAGGTATGTACTTATGTTCTTAGTATTCGATTCTTATCAGGAGACTTTATTTTCAGAAATTGTCGTTCTTCGTGCTAAGCATATGTGTTAATATTTGATTTCCAATACATAGCATCGTACACATACGTGACATTTGAGTGTAAGCCTAGGATTTCGAGAGAAAAAAATACAGTGATATCCAGTGAGGATTAAAGTCAAGGAGAAATAATTCCATGGCGTTCAAGTGTGGTTGTCTTTAAGCTTCGATGTTATGAATTTTGGTATTACACGTTACACCAAGATGCAATGTACTCAAAGTGGCATAGCTTTAGTGATGCAAATGTGATTGACATGCATTGGTTTTTATTAACTTGTTTAAAGTGATGCCTTTAATGACTTTGTTTTGTAGTAAAACTTGTGTGGGTATCATAATTGGTAAACCCTCAGGAGACACAACTCCTCTTACTAGGGACACTTAGAGGTTTAACAACTTGTGGCACATGCTAAGTGCCATCGAGATTACCCGTGGAAGTGGTTTTGTTAGCTTTTCATTTTGTATTTGTTTTTGTTTCTAATTTTACTCGAGGACTAGCAAAAAATAGGTTTGAGGTAGTTTGATAGATTCATATTTTGCATATATAATCTATCTCTATTTGCATTGTTTTATTGTAAAATTGGTTATTTTAATGTGTTTAGTGAAGATTAGGCAACTTGATTTTCATCACCATTGTCTTACCATATACAACTTTCGTACACCCACAAATATATCAGAGAGAGAGCCAAGAGTTTGCTATTGGGGTGCTTTTGGACCTTGCGAAGGTGTTGCTGTGGAGATTCCAGAGATCAAGTCCATCGGCCAAATAAGTTTTATGACAACAATTATTTTGTTTATCTTTTCTTTTGTCATGAACAAATTTCTCTTGCTAGGGTTATGATGTAGTTTAACCATGAACACTATTTTTATAGTTATATTAATTTCTAATTATTATTCCATGCTGAGTATTTGTTACTATTCGTAATGCTTTAAATATCTAGCTAATATTTAATTGATGATCCAAATGGAGAATGAGAGGAGATGTTTGGTGTTTGCTTCTCGTAACAAATACCATGTATTGAATGAGTGCCCGAGAGGACCTAACATGACTCATGTAATTTTCTTGCAGGTTATCATAGAACCTAATGGGTTCTTGATTTTCTAAATTCGTTGCTCGATAGAGAATGAGTTGTTAATTGAGAATACTTTTAGTTGAGCCTGAGAGGGGATATCGAATGAATTAGGAGGAACCAACTGTCAACATGGGTAATAATTAGGGTTAATCGGCTATAAGAATTAAGTGTGGTGCAATCGAATGCTCTAGTGTCTCATCAACTTGATTTTCCATTATTAATTAAGTTGCTATTTTTCATAACTGTTTTAGTTTGGTTAAATCAATCAATCTTCTTAATCAATCAATCATAATTGGTAATTAAAATGAAATTACAGTCTTCATCGACACTTCACTTATCTCTATATTACTTGTGCGAATTGTGCGCTTACAATAATTTCACAACAGTTCTTTTATGAAATAAAAATCTTGAGTTAGAATTTTTGGATTCAGTTTCTTCACCCTCAAAAATTTCTATTATTGGTAGCCTAGGACACTTAAAAATGAGATTGGATAACCTGAGTACATAGAGAAAGTCTCTTAGGCCTACTGCATTGTGGGAATAAATATTTCGGCAACCAATCATGAGGCACCACGTGGACAATGAGAATGTCTCTTAGGTCAATAATTATCTCCATGAAATTGGTTAATTACTTAGACAAAAAATAGAGATATCATCATCAATTAGGGATTTGATTCTTATTAAAATTCCTAATTGACTCAATCTCTCCATTTAAGGGAAAAAAAAATATAGAAATTATTCTTTGAAAACCCTAGAAGGCAAGTGCACTATGAATACATGGCTACATTATACCTCCAAGGTAATTTGAAAACCCTAGCAAAATTCTGTCCTCTCTTCTCACGACATCTCTCTCTCTCTCTCTCTCTCTCTCTCTCTCTCTCTCTCACATGGCCATGCGCCTCCACACATGGCTCTAACCACCCGGTCTTCTAGTACCGTAACTCCGACCACTTTAGCTATTATCGTATCTTTTTTAAGATCCAATCGAACTAACTTAGGCATCAGAGAGCCTTTAGCCAACACCCCCTGGTGTGGCCCATTAACCCTAATTTTTTTCGCAGGGTTCGAGGAAAAGGAAAGAGAAGCATATTCTAGGGTTTGAAGAATGAAGAGGTGAATATTTCCGGTGCAAAAATTTGCACAAACATGTATGAGAGAGAGAGGGATTCGGATTCTCTGCTTTGATTTTCTCTGTCGTGATCTGCTTGACTTTTGTTCTCTATACGCCATCTCATTAAAATTTAATCTAAGGCCATCTCCAACCTAAGGGGTGGAAACTCAAATTTTGATTTTTTAGCCCAAAACCCATCTCCAACCCATGTATTTTAAGGGGTGGAAATTTGAGATGGGTGGAATTTGGGGTGGAATACCAGTCCAAGTTTTGCCTGGACTAATAATTTGTGTGGAGCCCAAATCCTTTCTCTATAGCATACGTGAAAAATGAAAAACAGGCAAGCCCCATGTGGCAGCAAGCTGTCTCCTTGCATTCTTGTTGCGTGACAAAGTGCTGTTGCAATCAAATGGCAGCATCTGGACAAAGTGCTGTTGCAATCAAATGGCAGCCCTATGCACGTGGTCTTCCAAGCTCCTTTTGTGGCTTCTGTTTTTTCAGCAAGGTGCTAAGGCTTTTGCAAGTTCTTATTTTAATTATATGGGCCTTCTAGGATAATGGGTTGGTTTGTCAAAATAAATGGGCTAACCTCAACAAGCGTTGGCCTATTTTTGTTGAGGTGTTGGGCTAATTTGATTAAGCTAATGGGCTATTTCCTCCTTTGTGCTCACCCACATGTTTGGGCCTAAGAAATGGGCTTGTGTCCCGAGGCTCCTAAGCAACACGGAACCTCCATTTCTCGGCCCATCAATAGGCCTCATGACTTACCATCCATACTACAACCCAATCAACCAAGCCCTGGGCATTCGAGTGGCTTGGGCCCACTTAGGCTTGTAGCGTGGTTGGGTGTGCAACAATGATTTCCTGCTTGGCATGGCATGTCGCTTGGCATGCTTTTAATTATGATGCTTGACGGGATAATTATCATGGATTTGTAGAGTTAGTGCTTTTTATAGTCTTAATCTCGATTCCTAGTATGATGGATTCTTTATTTGGCACGGCACGTGGAGTGTGACTCTTGCATGGCAGACTTTTGCGTGCTCCAAATTGGGTGTTTTCTCAATGATGTGTTGTATTGGGCCGAGAATTTATTCGGGCCCAACCGTGGATTTTTTGGGCCTCAAATTAGCCCCCTTAATTATTAGGACCATGGATAAGTGCTAAAATGGGCCGAATAATTAAACCTGGCCCAAAAATCAAATTTATAAGCTCCAACAGCCATTTGTGGTTTCCCAGATACCAACTTCCTCCTTCTTCTTTTTCATTTATTATTTCTTCCTTCATCTCTTTGCTCTTTACGAGCACAAGAGTAACCCTCTCCCCATCACCTTCATCTTCTTTTTCCTTATCTTCCTCCAACGAACTCAGAGAGAGAGAGAGAGAGAGAGAGAGAGAGTGAGATCAAGAAGAACCGCCTGTCTACAAATGCTGAAAGGGAGCTCAAGCTAAACTCGACTTCGTTATTCCCCTCATGAAAAACCCACTTGCTATTGCTGGATGAGATTGTCTCTGTGCAGCAAAATTCCCAATTCCTTCGTTCTTGGTGCATTTGAGGCTATCATTTGAGGGGATTAACAAGGTATGCCATTTTCTGTTGCAATTTCTTGAATATATTAAAGGGTTCATTAGGTTCTTCATGCCCATGGGTTTTGCTCTTTGTTTTGGCAGCCAAGCACCCACTCCTTTTGACCCATCCATCTTTTGTTGGAGTAATCGTTAGCAAGGAAGGGTTTGCGTCAGCTTTTGGGGTTATCCCCTTTTTGATTTCTTTCTTTTTGCAAGCTGCTGGAAGAGTGCGAACTTTGTGAGAAGAAATTGTTGTTATGGATTGCATCCTTTTATTTTCTCCACTTTTCTTCCTCATTTTTATCATGTGTTGGCCCTTTTTGAGCTGGTGAAAAGGCTGGACTTTGCACGATGCACTTTTTCTATGTAGGTGTATACGTCTCTGGCACAGGCAGGGGAAGGTGCCGGAAGCCTGCATCGCATTCCTTGCTATTGGAAGCTTCGAGTGTGCCGATTTCACAACTTGGCAATTTGGATATCTATCTCGATTTTTCAGTAAATAGTTATGCTCCTTTACTGGAATCGTGAGTCTTTCTTTTGGCTTTCTAGGAATAGACATAGATTGATGTTCGGCCTAGGCTCATTCATCCTATGAACACTTGCTTGATTAGCTTTGGGCTTTCTTCCGTGTCGCGGGAAATAGAGTTGTTAAGAAACTGACAGAATGCATGTTTTGCAATGCTTGAATTTTTGCATTATTGGGATAGAATTTGCTTGCCATGGGAATTGCTTGTCGATCATGGAACGAGAATTTTGCTTGCCATGAGCTCGAGTAATAGATTGCATGATGCTTCAAAAATATTTTTGTTTATGCATTCTGCTTGGCATGAGATAGCTTGCTTGGCTTGGCTTGTGAAGTTCATATTGCTTACATGCTAGTGTGGAAATTACTTAGCTTTAACACAGAGAACCAGCTTTATGCTTTGCCTTTTTTGCAGTATATTCTTTGTTGGCAATTCTTGCAGGGATTCACTTAATAAGTCACAATGACCTCCATGATGAGTGATGGCCTATTTTACCTTGATGGTTTGAAGAAGGGACAACTACCTTCACCGCTTAGAAACACTTGCCAAGACTCGATCATAGGCACTCGATAAGCTTTGGAGGCTACTGTCATTTTCAGGTGTTGTAAAGAAGAAATGCATGTTTTTGGCAGCCCCATGATTTTTTCAATACCCTTGCACGATGGCTTGAAGAAGGGATGACTACCTTCATCGCTTAGAAACACTTGCCAAGAGGCTATTCTCATTTCTAGGTGTTGTATAGAAAAAAGGCATGTTTCCGGTGGCCACTTGATTTTTTTTTTTTTTAATACCCTTGCAACATCACTAGGGGTTGGCCAAAGTGGTTTGATTGCTAGTTGACAGACCCAACTACCAAAGATGTTTTGAGAATTATTGAAGGTTGCAAAGGAAACATCGTTTTTGACCTTACAGCAGCGTGCTGAATGGGCTTAAGTATGTGTCTTATTAGGACTTTGCGTGGACTTCCCGCTGGATACTTAAAAGAAGTTATAGCACACACTGTTTTTAGAGCACAAGCTGCTTGTAGCATAAAAATGCATCCCGGGTCCCCCTTAAACAAGAGTTGTTGTTAATGCGTTGAGCCTTAAGGAACACGAATTGGAGAGCCAGTGCCGTAAGTACGAGACCTTTTCCTTGACAAATGAGCTACTGGTAATGGCGCTTGGTGTGTGGTGGAAACATCGAAAGGATCATCTCTCTGCGCTTCTTCTAGTCATGCACCATGACATAGTTGAGGTATCGAATTCTCCTTGTTTGCACCCTGATATAAATTTTTTTTTTTTTTTTTAACAAGACTACATCTTCTAGCACTATCCTTTGTAACACCCATCCTTATTTTACCTTGCAGGTCGCATTTCTTTGTTTATGGGGAGCTGGCTTGGTGCATAGTAGCTTTTCCTTTTAAAACTGAAGGGTGTATCGATCTTTAGCACAGTTGACTGCATTTGGGCTTGAGTTGTAACCTTTTTTTTTTTTTGAAGAGCCTAAAGCTCATGTTGTTGGAAACTTGAAACCCAGCATTGTTGCATACTTTATGTCAGAACTTTTGATGTAGAATGCTTGAGATATTAAGCTTCAGCCTGTTTTGTACGCTTGCTTGGTTGGAAATGACGAAATGCATGAGTTGCTTGAGATTTTAACAGGTTGGGTTGTGGTAGGTGCAAGGTACATGCTGCCAATTTTTTTACAAGATCACAAAAGTGTTTGCCCCATTGCCTCTACATTTTTTTTTTTTCCTTGCTCCACAAAGCCTTCCTTATGTAATATGATTTTTTTTTCTTTTCACAGCACCCCAACACATACACTTTCTTCAAATATTGTAGGGACTTGAATGATTTTCCTTGATAACATGACTTTCCTTTTTTCTTTTCAAGATTGACATATGATATTGCTTGTGCATGGTACTCGTTAACAGCTTGGGATCCCATCTAAGTGGCTTTGCTTGGTATAATTGCTGCTGAGTGGCTTAGTTTTGCAAAGAAAAATTTGATTGTCTCTATATATATATTTTTTCACATAACATGTTTTGCAAAACAGAAGAATGTAAAAGTAAGGAAAGAATTCTTTTTCCTTTTTCCAAAATACTCCATTCTCATTGCAAATATCATCTTACACCTTGGCATGCCGTAATGGTGGTGCATTCTACAAAAGTTGTGAAAGCATATGGTGAAAACACAAAAGGAGTTCATCTTTGAAATAAATTTGAAAAGCTAAAAACAAAAGGACAGGTGCAAAAGCAACTCAGCAGTAGTAAGGCTTTGAGCCACTTTGCATTGATGAATACTCCAATCAAATCAGGCCCCCAAGTAAGAAAGGGCCAAGGAGTGTGCATGACTTGCAGTAGCATGAAAGCGTGTGGCTTAGGTTGGCATGTGTTATACTAGGCTGCCATGCTCTATTGAGAATTTAACAGAGCCACAGCTGCTGCTTTACTTGAATGCGACTCATAACCCAACTAATCAAAGAGTGATTTGCAGCTCATAATTCATTGTACTTTCTTCAACTTCTGTGAGGTTATGAGAGGTTACGGCAGCTGTCTATTGATAATCTTGCTGACCAAAGGAAGCCCCCGAGTGGCGTTCTTCCAACATGTCCAATGTGAATACTTCGCTGCTGGAACCATTCTCCCATCCATTAGCAAGCAGCCATGGGGTGTTATAGCTCAAAGATTTTGAATATTTATGCCAGTAGGCTTTCTCCATGTTTCCACAAGTTTTCCAAATATCCTCCGATGGCTTTGGATCATTCTTCGATGGGTGACACAATTTGCCGTCGTCGAGCAAGTCATCATAGCATGAAATGACATCAGCCATCTCATTTCTCCTTCGTTTTGGCAAGGGGTCTTCATCAAAAGCTTGCTTCCTAGAGGGCAACTCAAGAGTTCCGTTATGTATCTCGGCGTGCAAGATCTTCCTCAAAGTTTGACAAGCAGTGGTTGGATGACCCACAAACTGTTGTGGTTGTTGCTTGTTGGGTAGAAGAGGCCTCTTTTATAGCTGCTGGAAGCTATCCATTTCAAAGAAAACCTAATGGTTTCTATCCAATTTGGCCCAATCTTTTCCTTTCTTTTCTCCTCTCCCCCCTTGACTTTTCCCATCTTGGTGAAATTTCATCGCCTATTTGCACAAAATCAGGGATTTTTTGGGGGCTCGAGGCCCTTTCCCGCAGCTGCCAGAGGGCAGAGCTCCTATTCTCAGACATCCCCTTTCCTTTCTTTCCTTCCCTCTTTCATGGCCGGATCTGATGAAAGAAAGAAATAGGTATACATGCTGCTTCGAATGGTGACTCCCTTCCTAGCAAGCTGCGTGCCAATATCTTTTGGTCCCTTGGATGTTTTTGCTTGAAAACTTGTTCTTCCCTCCCAGTAGCCCTGTGCACGTGGTCTTCCAAGCTCCTTTCATGGCTTTTGTTTTTTCAGCAAGGTGCTGAGGCTTTTGCAAGTTCTTATTTTAATTATATGGGCCTTCTAGGATAATGGGTTGGTTTGTCAAAATAAATGGGCTAACCTCAACAAGTGTTGTCCAATTTTTGTTGAGGTGTTGGGCTAATTCGGTTAAGCTAATGGGCTATTTCCTCTTTTGTGCTCACCCACATGTTTGGGCCTAAGAAATGGGCTTGAGTCCCAAGGCTCTCAAGCAACCCGGAACCTCCATTTCTCGGCCCATCAATGGGCCTCATGACAATTTATTATCATCCATACCACAACCCACTCAACCAAGCCCCGGGCATTCGAGTGGCTTGGGCCCACTTAGGCTTGTAGCGTGGTTGGGTGTGCAATAATGATTTCCTACTTGGCATGGCATGTCGCTTGGCATGCTTTTAATTATGATGCTTGATGAGATAATTGGATTTGCAGAGTTAATGCATTTTATAATCTTAATCTCAATTCCTAGCATGACGGATTATTTATTTGGCATGGCACGTGGAGTGTGACTCGTGCATGTCAGACTTTTGCGTGCTCCAAATTGGGTCTTTTCTCAATGATGTGTCGTATTGGGCCGGAAATATAGTCGGGCCCAACCATGGATTTTTTGGGCCTCAACAGAGGTCTTTATAAGTGTGGAAGTCCCACACTTAGTAAATGGAAGTCGGGCTAAGTGGAAGCCAATTGGGCTTCAAAATTAATTTGGACGTTGAATATTATATTAAATTTAAGAGAGCTAATTTTCCCACTCCATTTTTCTCCACTTGCACTCCTTTTTGCTTTTAATACTTTTTAATCAATGTTTTCTTTATTCTTTTTTCTCTTTCCAATTCTACCCTCACCCTACCTTATTTCTTTTTCTTTATAGTTAATTTTCTAAGTTGCACTACATTTTTAGTAATTTTTTTCCTTTCATCAAGTAAGAAATAATTAACACTGTATATTTATCTAGGCAAAATTATATGATCCACCAGTTACAAAAACACATGCCCACGAATAAACCTTGCAACCGTTGGGGTTTTTTTTTTTTTTTTTGGGTGTGAATAGGCAAAATATTTCTTTAGTGACCCATTTACATCTGGCATCTTTCATTCTTGAACTAGAAAATAGTGATCGGAAGAACTTCACTGAACAATTATAATCCTATGGGTCCATTCGAGAACAAAATATAAATATTTACTTAGATGCTTCATTGGGCTGTTCAAATAACATGGGAAATAAAAGAGAGCAAAAAATTTAGCTCAATTGGCATGTTCTTTTTTTTTTTGTCAATAGCTGAAACTTCATTGAAAGCCAGAAAAGATGGCTAAACAGAGATAGCAACAAGAGAAACGACCAAAAAGTATAGACAAAACTATCGTGGTTGCCAAAAATTTAGCTCCATTAACCAAACTATATCATTCCATACAAGAGCAGAGAAAAGCTATAACCACAAAAAAGATAATTTAGCTTCATTAACCAAACTGTATCATTCCATACAACACTTCTTGGTTGTGTTAAAAAAAGACATGTGAAATAAGGGTGAATCCATCCATCCACTTCAAAATATCTACAAGAAAGAAGACTAATTAATTAAAAAACTAATTGATCTCTCATAATACTATTTACTACTGTAAAATTTGATGAGATATAATTCCCTTTAATAAACATGTACAATTACTTTGAAAATTATGAAAGAATAAAATCTGAAGCTATTATGCATAAGAAGTACCTTGCTCTCTGCATATCTAAGCTCCTAATGACAGTTTGGTTAGTAACATTCTTTGGTTCTTCTACCTGTAAACATGTTAGCCGAAAAAATTTATTATCAATTAACTACAACAAAGATAAATAGTACTCACATACTTGGAAAAAAAAATAAAGAATACTTATATTTCTATTAATTTCTAAAAGGTAGAATTAAGAGGCAACTTGAAATGGACAAGTACTTTTATTGTGGCCAACACCTTTGCAAACACTACATTTATGAGACTTTTCAACTATCTCAAAATTTGAAGGTTCACGCCTTGTAGAACTAGATTCCTTTCTCTTCTTTGACCCTAGTGGATGTCCTTTATGAGGTTGAATCTTAGGCTCTAGAATTTGGGAAAAAGAAGTACCAACAAATTGAGATAGTTGTCTCTTTGTATCATCTTTTTGAAGAATGGGTAGTTTTTCATACTTCTCTTTGAAGTTGTTTGGGAGTGGTAGAAATCCACCTAACTCGGGCACGAGAATTGGCCGGGCATGAGAAGAATAACGGTCGGGCCAGGAACTAAAAGGGCACGGCCGAATGAAGTGGGGCTCTAAGTCGCGGGGCACGGCCAGGCTGGAGTTGAAGATTCAGCAGGGCATGGCTAGAAGAGTTGGCTAGGCTTCTCAATTGCAGAAGTGAGTGCCCAGGTGTTGTTGGAGAACGAAGCCAGGCTAGGAGATGAAGATGCGGCTGGGCTACACGCTATCACAGCCAGAACAGATCCAAGGATCTGGAAAATTACAGCTGGGTTTGGAATGGATGTATTGGGGCCGGATTTTTGTTGCCCAAGGAGACGCAGCAGGAGATGTCCAAGAGAGATGTGGCCAGATTTTAGTTGTGGTTGATGCCCAATTTTTCATGACTAGAGAGATGAAGGGCTGCAAGGATTCTTGCGGCTGGAGTATTTGGTCTCTTTGAAAATTGGGCAGAAGGGTTTTTGGAGTCCACTTGCCTTTGTATATATATATACATGCGGCCAAGTTTTATTAGGAGTGGAGGCCAAGTTTTGTTAGGAGTTGCGGCTAAGTTTTGCTAGAAGTTGCGGCCCCGTTTTTTGGTTTTGAGCAAACAGTTTTGGAGAATGGCGGCTGGAGTATTTGATTTCTTTGTAAACTAGGCTAAACGGGTTTTGTGTTGGAGGTTTGGTTGACTTATTATATATATATATATATTATATGTATTAATATATGCATATATGGGCAAATGAAATCAAATGAGTGCGGTTGGAATAATATGGTTGGGCTCTTTAAAGTGAAACCTCATTGCCCCATTATATATATGAATATAATTTGAACTATACAACCCAAGTGGCTAGCTCCAGCCACATATACATAAAGAAACAATTTTAGAGCTCCACGAATTCAAAGGGCATGAAGGGCACCCTCATGTCATGCCAAGAAACCAAAGGACTAAGTCCAAGACACTGTTTTGAGCCCAGGATTTTCGGAGGATTATGTGCACGTGACGGAGACCTCACAAGGAAAGAAATCAAGGCATTTTTTTTATAGTAACTCCGAGTGTTCCAAAGCAAGGAAGAATCAAGCATGTCAGAATATTTCAATCAATGCAGTCCTACAGATTTCGGGGGGCCTTGGAAGGAAAGAAGTTTTAAAAGAGTTGACCTTTGGCCATTCAATGCCTAGCCCATGGGCTGACAAGTGCCCTATATAAACCTTGCTCGACGAAGACATTAGACGCACAACATCAAACAGACAAACCTATTTTTCGTCTCGCACTTTTCTTTTCCTAGACTTAGGATTTTACTTTTCATGCACTTAGTGCAACGAGTTCTTCCTTTTCTTAGTATAAGTTTAAATTCTCTTTCAATTTATATTTTCTTGTAATTTAAATTCAAGTTTATTTCAATTGCTTTACTTTTCATTGTTATCGCACTTCAATTAAGTTTAATTTCAAGTTCATTTTACTTTATTGTTCTTATTGCTTTCATTTTGTTATTGCTTTATTTATCGCTTTGATTCATTTTATCGCACTTTAATTCTCAGCTTTATGTTATTTATCTTTTGCACTTTACTTTACACAATTGTCTTTAAATTATATTTAAGTTTAAGCACCTTTACTTTATGCACGTGTTCTTCGTTTCATTACGTTTCACCTTCAATCTTCATCTCCACCCACTCCACATCATTTGGTCACTCACGTAAAGCCTTGACCTCGAGGTAGTGAAAGAACCTATGCCGTGAGAAGGTTCCTTACTCGGCCGAACAATTGTTTGATTAAAGTTAGATCTCGGACGCAACATGTCCATCTACTCACATTCCATTCAAGCCCAAATTCGGGGCTTGGTGGTGGCACGCCCCGCACTCAAAAGAAGAAGGAAAACATAATTTGGCACGCCTGGTGGGATACACTCTATGAGTGACTGGAAGGAATGGCAACATTCCTATTAGCCAATGAACTACAACGGCTATGATTCTTATGGCTTGAATAGCCAATCCATCGGCCAATACTATGGTCAATATAATTTTACCCATAAAGGTGGGCCTAACAACCAATATGGCTTAAGTAGTCAATTTGGTGGCCAATATGGTAGGCACAACTATGTTGGAGGATTTGGTGACCAATATGGTGGGCACAACTATATTGGCGGATATGATCCTATGAACCAAAATGGTTCAAATGATCAAAATGGCTTTGGTGGCCAAACCAATCAAGGTGGCTATAACAGCCAGTACAATTCTACATGTTAATATGGGTCTGGTAGCCAGTTCAATGGCTAGCATGACGGAAACAACAATTATAGCCAAAATATAATGATATATCAAAATTATGCGAATGGCCAACATGGCTATAATGGCCAGTACAATCAAGTGGTCGGAGGACAATACACTTACCCAGATGCCCAAAATAATCCGGCCATATCTATGATCAGCCTAGTTATGGCTTCCACCAAACGAATCATCCTAATGGCTATAATGGCCAACATGTTCTTAGCGTAAGCGAGAGGCCATATGTTGACTGCATGGACAAAGAACATCAAAATTTCATAAAGGAAATATCTGAAGTGAAAGATGTATTTATGGAGATGGTAGTTTCCAACGAACTTTTGATCCAACATTTGCGTGAAATCTCCTTGCGACTTGCGATCGAAGAGCAATAAGTTCTTAGCCAATAGGCCGAGGGGCAAACTCTCAACCCCAACTTTGATTCTCAGTCGCAAGAGGAAAATTCTCATGTGGTTGCAAGTTGGCCACCCATTCCACCTACTCGTCTAGAGGAAAGTAAGGTTAGTAGGGAATATGAGAGTGAGAAAGAGATGGGCGAGATGACCTAAGGATCAAATGTTCAAGTCGATCATCCTATTGAGAGCCTGACATTGGTTGAGGAAAAGGAGTATACCCAAGGGGATGAGACCCAAAAGATGGTCACCGATGAAAATTACAATATGGTCCAACCCAAGGCCACTATCCTAGGATGTAATAGCTTACCACCTAGTGAAGAAAGAGGTCGAAGCACGACCCAAGGTGGAATCATAATAGACATAATTGTAGGAGAAAAAATCGACATTGCGAGACCATAATTGCAAGTGGTCAAGTTTGTTGAGCCCCAGCCAAAGGCCAAGATTCGCCGACCAAGTGGATTTGGGGGGCATGAAGGGTCGGCCAAAGTGATGACCAAAAGTCATTTGGGTAGTGCTAGTCATCCTAGTATTTCAACCCATCACCAACAAAATAGCAAGATCCGAGTTGAGAATAAGAAGGGCTTCAAGCTTGGAGTAAAACATGGTTGGCCACCGCCATGGTCTCCATGACAATTTTGTTCTACACGGCCACCTACTAGGTAGGCCGTTAAGATTCAAATAAAGGTCATGGTTCATTCTTGAATGAATTGGCCACTTAGTTATAATAAAAATAATAATTAAAAAAAATACCAAAAAAGGGCTCAAGAGTGAGTTTCGTCGGCGGAAGATGAATGACTCCTTAATTTCGACCACAGAGGTGGAAGTTTGTGATTTTTAGGCGAAAGATGAATTAGGGCCATGTCCATCACCCAAGTAATCCACCGGAGGGATTCACATCACTTCGCCCATAATTAGATGGTTGGTTCACTCCTCATGTATACTCTGCAACAAAATGTTTCGACTGCTCAACAAGGCCAAAATGGTCTCGGCCGAACCACGGCCGTGACCAAAATGATTTGGGCCGAGACTCGGCCATCGATCCCGACCATGTGTTGGTTGAAGATGTTTTGAAAGTCGTCGGAGGACCATTGTTCAGGCCAAATCCTGCCACTTCGTTGGAAATCCAACAACTCATCCGTGCAATGAAGATGTCAAACAACCTCAACGATCAATGAATACAAGAGGTGATTCAAACCATTCCTCAAACCATGGCCACTCAATCAAGGAGAGGCTTGATTGATTGCTAGGCCAAGAAAATGGCCAAAGTGGAATTGAGAGGCGCCAAATGGAGTGCCAATGGCAGGGCCTCAAGCGGAGGCCCAACCAAATTTTTTTTGGAATTAATGTACCCCAACCTAATCCACTAGCTGGGGGCAACCCAACCTTAGCGGTTAATGTTCCGCCGATGTGCAACAATCCATATGCGGTTAATGTCCCGCCATAAAATCAATTCCGCCCACAAGTTCACCAAGGGGCTGGAGCCAATTTTGCTGGTCCTCATATCAACCAATTCGCCAGGGTCGGTGGTTGGAATAATCTCGGCGGAAATGCGGACAACCTGTCGCCAGGAAACCAAGCAATCGATCAAGGTGCAGTCGAACAAATAGTTCAAGATATGGTGCCCCATGCTAGAAGGATTGGTAAGCCAGTTACTGGAGGGCATATCTGGAGAACTTTGATCAAGATGATATTTCGAGGGGTTTCAAGGGGAACAAACCAAACTTTGGTAGGAGAAGAATTGCGGTTAGAGGTGCTTAAATGGCATGTGGCCACATTTTTCGAATAGTTGATGTGGCAGCCAGATTTTGGTGCACAAAGCATGGCTGGAGTTGCGGCCGGATAGAGCCCAAGGATTTTGTGGCTAGGTATAGAAGCATGTAGCTACGGCCAGATTTTGGAGTCTAACAAAAATACGGGCCAGGGGCTAAAGAATGTGGCCTAGTTTTGTGGATGAAGAATGCGGCCCAGTTTTTTAGTTGGAGATGTGGTAGGATTTTGGTAGAGTCGCGGCCAGGCCTTGAATTGCGAGGCAACCTGGTGAAGTTGGGCAGTGAGATGCAGCTGGGCATGGCCAGAGGAGTTGGGGCATGCGAGAAGACGGCCGAAACTACTAGAGAATTTGGGAGATCTTGGCCGGGTTTCGAAGGATTGCTGCAACTGGGTTTTGTTGGGCTAGAGTCTTATAGCTTTAGTGGTCGAGATTTGGAGCAGCTGAAGCTCTGGAGGTTTTGTAAAGATGTGGCCAGATAGAAAGTGGTGGCTAGAATTGGCGGCTGGTGCTCGATTTCTTTTGCGATTGGGGTTTTAAGGTTGTAAAAAATGATGATGGGTTGGAGGGTTTTAGACTGAGCCCTCCTTATCTTATTTTGTATATATATATATATATATATGTATACGGATATATATATATATGTATACGGATATGAGAATACTGCCGAGGTCTTTTTGATGGGGCTAGATTGAAGGATTTTTGGGCAATTGAAATGTGAGAACTTTATTATATATTTTATGTAATAAAAATGAGGAGCAACAAAAGAGTCGGCAGACATCTCTACCAACTTTCCATAGAGATTCGATGAAACCCTCCATGTCTAGAACTACGACGGTCCACGCGATGGGTGTCAAAGATATAGATTCAGAAGAAAGAGGTGATGAGGTTTACCTAGAGGAGAAAAAGAGTCGGCCAGAGTAAACTTGGCCGAGATTATGGCCAAAGCGCCGTATGTGTGCAAGGCTTTGTCTAAAGCCTCTAAGGATCAAAGGCCGACCACGGCCCAAATGTCCAAGTTTAGTAGAACCTCCTAAAAGGCGGTCGTGACAAAGTCCTACACTTTTGATATTTCTAAAGCCAAACAAATTTTTGACCAACTTTTAAAAGAAAATATCATAAAATTGTCTAATGATCATGATATTCTGTCGACTAATGAACTTAGAAATAAAACTTATTGCAAGTTTCACAATGTGTGGTCTCATACGACTAACAATTGTTTGATTTTTTGGAATGCCGTGCAGGATCTCATTGATCAGAAGATCTTGAAATTTTCAGAGAAAGTTACAATGGGCGTTGACCAGAATTCTTTCCCAAATGCTTAAGTCAACATGGTGAACGCTAACTTCCCAAGGCCAGACCAACCTAGGCCAAGGTTGGACTTGGGTGGCTCAACAAAGGCTGCGGCAGAAAGAAGGACAATAGAGATTCTGACGGACCCTAAGGCAAGGGGCAAGGCCAAAATGTATCCTGAGGTGGCCAAGGTTCTTAGGACAAAAGTTTCGACCAAGGAAGAACCACCAAAGGCCATTGTGTTATGCAGACGATGCCAATGCCAGGTGACCCTCGAAGTGGTTTCGCCAAAGCCCAAAGAGCTAACCAAGGAACCTACCAGGGGGCTGATTAAGGAGCCAACCAAGGATCAAGTCCAAGTGGGCAGATCTAGGAGTTTTGAAAGGAGTAGGATAACAAGTCTGGCCGAGAATTACGGCCTGCATAGCCCAAGAGGCAGGATGGAAGTAAGGCCAAACAAACGGCCATTGCATGAGTACCAAGATAGGTACGAGAGGCCGAGATATCAGCCGAAGATGAGAAATCAACATGCCCCTCTAAGGTATGAAGACATTGATCCACCAGACTCAAAATCGAAGCATGTCAATTTCGGTGGGAGAAGGCAAAAGCCGAGATGTGCCCCATGTGTCAAGACCCTGCCCCGCGGACAGGAGTGGTGTCCCAACTTTCAAGGTGCCGAACACAAAAGCGGGCTAATGGTATAGAAGCAGAGGCCCAAAACTCCCACTGGTACCCCTGAGCAAACGAGAAGGGCCCAAAGGCAATATGCCACCACTTGCAAGGCGAAGTTAGAATGGGCAGACAAAAGGCAAGCTCAACTTGATCGATTGGTCAAGCTTCGAGAGAAGCTTTTATTGGAGGAATTTGAGTTGGCCAAGGCCGATGACATCGCTTCCTTGGAGGTGGCTGAAGGCGAGGAAATAAAAATACGTCGAGAACGGGTGAATGGGTGAGTCGTGATAACAGTCCCGGAAGAGCCAATCAAGATGATGGGAATAAACTTTTGGAGGTTGGAAAGGCAAGGGTGGCTTCGGCGAAAGCCAAGCCTCCAGTCGCCAAGGCCCCGGTCATGACCAAAGTGGCTTAGCCCACCAAGGTTAAGAAGAAAGAGGAAAATTACCCAAACATGGTCCAATAAGCTGGGCATGAGTCCCATATGATATTAAGTGAACCAAGGGTGGCCGAAGACAAAAAGCTCTACGGAGACGATGAGGAGTATGTTGATAATCAGTACATAGAGGAACTTCCGGAAGAGGCTATGGAACAACTTGAGAAACGCAAGGGAGAGATGGCCGAATTTGAGAACGAATTGAAGGTAGGCAAGGTCAAAGTGAAGTTTGGAGACTTTGACGAGGTAAATGCCATGGTTATTACACTCCCACTATTTTCCGTAGGTCGGCCAGATCAACCTAATTGTATGGACAGAGATGTGTTCAATGAGGTTGAGTTCATGGTCCAAATGGAAGGGGCCAAAGAAATTAAGGTGGCCCAAGAAATTCCAAAGGAATGCAATGCCTAATCGTGCATCATGGTGCCCAAAATGGAGGAGAAATTGCCAGAGAAGGCGTGCTATGAGATGCCCACCAAGAAAATGTCCTCCCACCTTAAGCCTTTGGACATGGGCGCTCATTTTGATGGAGTTCTGATGAGCAAGGTCCTTGTAGATACATGGGCTACGGTTAACATCCTCTAGGCCTAAATCTTGAGAAAACTGGAAAATAGCTCAAATGAATTGATTCCGACTGAGAGAAACGGTTAGTGGGTTCGTGGGAGACACCACGACTTCAAGGGGGATTATCCCACTCCAAGTTAGAGTGGATCAAAAGGTTAGAATGACTTCCTTCTTTGTGGTGGAGACAACCCATTTCAATGCTTTGTTGGGCCTAGATTGGATCCATGGGAGTAGTGTGTACCCTCTTCACTTCATCAATTTTTACAATTTTGGCATGAGGATGGAAGTGCAGAGATTGTTCAGGCCGATGCACGACACTTCATGGTTTCCACCCACGCGTTGGAGGCAAAATTTTATGAGGATGATATTCGGCCTCTTTATTTTACGAGGTCAAATATGAACAGCCGACTTATAGGAGTCTCGGCCTAAAAGTTGATAGACTTGGGGGCACACGATGCCCATATAAATAGGGAGCGCCCCACAGTAGCTGATTTCTTCTCTCTCAATTAGTGATACAACTATGGAGGAATAAAAAAGGCAGCTGTGGAAGACACTTTCAGACGGCAATACAGTTTTTGGGCTGAAAGAGCGACCGAGCACGGGTCCACCGCAAACTTAGTGGAATTTCTTCATAAAGGTTCAGAAGATGATGCACTCAAGCTTAAGGAAGTAGAGTTGGTGCCAAGCGAGATGGATGATTCGAAGGTGGAAGTTCAAGACCCTTTGGTGGAAATCAACTTGGGGATGGAAGACAACCATCAACCAATCTACATTAGGTCTAATGGAGCTAGAACTTCGGGCCAAGATGGAAGACTTTTGAGAGAGTAAAAGGATTGCTTCGCTTGAGAATACACCGAGATGCCCTGATTGAGTCGTGACTTGGTCGAGCATCGCTTACCAACGGTGGAATATTTTAAGCCTTAAAAAAAGCCACCCCACTGGATGTCAGCAGAAGTAGAATTACAAGTCAAGGAAGAAATTGTAAGACTTGTGAAAGCCAAATTTGTTAGGCCAAATTTGTAAGTTATGACTTTGGGGTTTCCGTCGAGAATTTCATAGGATTCTTGATGCACTAAAGGGGAATTCAAATTGATAAAAATGAGGCTAAGGGCCAGTTTGGCATTGCTATGCTGTGAAAATAATCACTGTTAGAGAAATCAGCTGTGAGAGAAAGTAGTTTGGCGTTTGGTAAACTTTTTGTTGAAAGTGTTGTTGGTACTGATTCCAGCATAATCAGAAAATGATTGCCGCATAATCATTAAACGCAGCGCATCTTCGAAACTGATTCCTGGATAATCAGAAAATGAAAGCATCTCATTAGCTGCTTTCTCTTATAGTTTTATCTCACAACAATTTTTAACAATAAGTGATTTTATCATAGTTTACCAAACTAGTTGAGCTTCCCAAATTTTTTTTAAAATCACTTATCACCCTAAATAAGCAATGCCAAACTCGCACTAAGGCTATCATTAACGTGCCCCATTCAAAAAACAAGGTGTGCAAAGTTTGTTGGGCTAAATTAACTTTCTCCAAAGGTTCATTGCCAACTTCGCGGGAAAAGTTGAGTCATTCTCTTTTTTGCTAAAACTCAAGGATGAATAGGAATTTCGGTGGGAGGAAACACACCAAAAACCATTAGAAGCCATTAAAGAGTTTTGGCCAAGCCTCCAGTGCTCATTCCGCCAAGGTAGGGCCGACTCTTGAAATTGTGTATTTCGGCCGTGGAGAACTCCATCGGAAGTTTGTTATCCCAAGACAAGGATAAGAAGAGCAATCGTTATATTACCCCAGCTGAATTTTAACTTCCACCGCGAGAGAATACTCGCCGGTGGAGAAACTTGGCTTAGCCATGTACTTTACCGCAACCAAGTTGAGGTGGGCAAAGTTCACTAAAAAATAGGGCCAAAAAATGGCCTCGGCATCCAACCCGATTCAAAATTTAATAAAGTATGAGGTGAGCAAAAAGTCTCAAACTTTAGAAATTGAGAGGTCTTGGGTTTCGATTCGCTTACCTCTACACCAATTCTGAGCCAAGCAAGTTGAGGGGGCAATGTTTGGGGGTGGTAGAAATCCACCTAACTCGGGCACAAGAATTGGCCGGGCATGAGAAGAATAACGGTCGGGCTAGGAGTTGGGGCTCTAAGTCGCGGGGCACAACCAAACTGGAGTTGAAGATTCAGCAGGGCATGGCTAGAAGAGTCGGCTAGGCTTCTCAATTGCAGAAGTGACCGGCCAAGTGTTGCTGGAGAACTATGCCAGGCTGGGAGATGAAGATGCGGCCGGGCTACACGCTATTACGGCCGGAACAGATCCAAAGCTCTGGAAAATTGCGGCTAGGTTCGGAATGGATGTATTGTGGCCGGATTTTTGTTGCCCAAGGAGATGCGGACGGAGATGTCCTAGAGAGATGCGGCCATATTTTACTTGTGGTTGATGCCCAATTTTTCATGACTATAGAGATGAAGGGCAGCAAGGATTCTTGAGGCTGGAGTATTTGGTCTCTTTGAAAATTGGGCAGAAGGGTTTTTGGAGTCCACTTGCCTTAGTATATATATATATATATATATATATATATATATACACATGCAGCCAAGTTTTATTAGGAGTGGCGGCCAAGTTTTGTTAGTAGTTGCGGCCAAGTTTTGTTAGTAGTTGCGGCCAAGTTTTGTTAGGAGTTGCGGCCAAGTTTTGCTAGAAGTTGCGGCCCCATTTTTTGGTTTTGAGCAAACAGTTTTGGAGAATGGCGGCTAGAGTATTTGATTTCTTTGTAAACTAGGCTAAACGGGTTTTGAGTTGGAGGTTTGGTTGATTTCATTTGCCCATATATGCATACATTAATACATATAATATATACATATATATATATATATGAATTTAATTTGAACTATACAACCCAAATGGCTAGCTCTAGCCATATATACATAAAGAACAATTTTAGAGCTCCACGAATTCAAAGGGCATGAAGGGCACCCTCATGTCATGCCAATAAACCAAAGGTCTAAGTCCAAGACAACGTTTCGAGCCCAAGATTTTCGGAGGATTATGGTGCACATGATGGAGACCTCACAAGGAAAGAAATCAAGGGATTTTTAATAGTAACTCCGAGTGTTCCAAAGCAAGGAAGAATCAAGCATGTCAGAATATTTAAATCAATGCAATCCTACGGATTTAGGGGGGCCTTGGAAGGAAATAAGTTTTAAAATAGTTGACCTTTGGCCATTCAATGGCTCGACCATGGGCTAACGAGTGCCCTATATAAACCTTGCTCGACGAAGACATTAGACACACGACATCAGACAGACAAACCTATTTTTCGTCTCGCACTTTTCTTTTCCTAGACTTAGGATTTTACTTTTCATGCACTTAGTGTAGCGAGTTCTTCCTTTTCTTAGTATAAGTTTAAATTATTGTTCAATTTATATTTTCTTGTAATTTAAATTCAAGTTTATTTCAATTGCTTTACTTTTCATTGTTATCGTACTTCAATTAAGTTTAATTTCAAGTTCATTTTACTTTATTGTTCTTATTGCTTTCATTTTGTTCTTGCTTTATTTATCGCTTTGATTCATTTTATTGCACTTGAATTCTTGGTTTTACGTTATTTATCTTTTGCACTTTACTTTACGCATTTGTCTTTAAATTATATTTAAGTTTAAGCACCTTTACCTTACGCACTTGTTCTTCGTTTCAATACGTTTCACTTTCAATCTTCAGCTCCACCCACTCTACATCATTTGGTCATTCAGGTAAAGCCTTGACCTCGAGGCAGTGAAAGAACCTATGCCGTGAGGAGGTTCCTTGCTCGGCCGAACAATTGTTTGATTAAAATCTCGGACGCAACATATCCATCTACTCACATTCCATTCAAGCCCAAATTCGTGGCTTGGTGGTGGCACACACCGCACTCAAAAGAAGAAGACCAAAAGTTCCTTCTGTCGGCCGCCTCGGCCGAAAAGAGGGAAACTTAAGTCCAATAGAAGACTACTTATCTGATCATCTTCATCATCCCAACTTGCATGTTGATCATTGTTAAACAATCGTGCATCGATCCTCCACTGATTATATATGGCATTTAAAGGCAATACTTGAATTTTCATATCCTTAATCATGTGTCCACAAGGAATGCCCATCGTTTTGAAAAAATGGCCTGTGCATTGAGATGAAAGATTACCATATTTTGCAGCTTCATGTTGCTTGTATAACTCATCTAAAGCAAACATAGATACATGAGTAACAACTTCTTTAAAGAATGGAATCCGAAGTCTATGTGGAACACGAACCTTTTCACTTGAGAGTTGAGTTTTGATTTCTTGAAATTGATGTTCAATAGCAAGACATATTTTTTCTTTTACCTCACGAAGACCTCCGGTTGAAACTTGAAGATACTTCTTTAGTGTTGCATGTGCACCTTCAGCTCTTGAAGTAGCCCGATTACCTAAGTGTGCAACCTCATCTGTCCATGCACTTACAAATTTTTCTTTCAATGGCAGCCAAGTACCTTTAATATAGTTCAAAACAGCTGCATTCTCCTTGTACTCATTTTCAAAACAATCCCAAGCTTTATCGAATGATGATTCATTTGGAGATTTGATTAAATCAGCCCAAGTAGATAGGAAAGCAACCCAATCAACTTCTTCTCTAAAATGAGGTTTACAATTTGCAAGAATGTTTTTCTCAATATGCCACACGCATAACAAATTACAAGCACTTGGGAATACAATGCATATAGCATTCATTAAGGCCAATTCTTTGTCTGATATGATCACCAATGGCTGATTATGAACTCCCAAAATTTTATTGAACATTTCTAGAGCCCACACATAATCCTTCTCTTCTTCTTTTTGCATGAAGACAAAACAAGAGTAGAATGAAGTGTTGAAACTTGAAACTCTTATTATATCCAAAATGGCATCTTATACTTATTAGTTTTATAAGTGCAATCCATCAAAAAGACACGTGGGTAACTCTTACTCAATTCAATTGACATAGGAATGTTATAAGAGAAACCACCTTCACCAAGTTCATCCAATAATGCTTGAATAACCGTACATCCTGTTAGGCTCTCCTCCAAAATTTTAGCCTTCTTATTGTAAATGTTTCGGGAAATTGCTCGAAGATGAGGATTGCTTTGTCAAAGTGAAGAGAGAATTTGGCATCGTGGTATACCAGATTTCTTTAATCTGCATAATTTCCTCATTTGAAAATCGACAACAATAGGGATGTCCAGACATGTCCGTTGAAGGTTCATGATTATGCAACAAACTTTTAATCTCCAACTTCCACTATCCTTGAAGTTTCCTTTTTCTATTTGCCCCAAATTTTAAATGGACAGTCTATGAGGCAAGATGCTGATTTCTTTTTTCTTTCCTCTAGTGGAACTTTTCTGCATTTATATTTACCGCCTCTATCACAACCAAGGACAACATATTTATCAATTTTAGATCTTCTAATAACTAGTGCATACTCTTACGCAAAGGCAATCTTATGAGTAGCTTCAATGAGGTCTTCCCGACTTTGAAATTTTTTTGTTTGTCAAAGAGAGCATTTGATTGAACCTGCTTCTCTCCCTGCACAGCCACGTTTTCCCCTCTCTCTAAGAACCACCAAAACCTTAATTTTTGAAAAACCCAATCTACATTCTACAAAGCTAGAACAAAACTCATCATTGCAATTATCCAAATCAAACCCTATCCGACAAGCCAAAATCTCTTGAGATATGTGACCCAAATTCGAGATAATGGTAAAGGTTCATAATTTTCTCACTATTGTTGTGGGAGATATCGTAGTCCATGTGCAAGAGTCATCAAGAAGATCTTATAAAAGCCTAGAAAGGAAAGTGCAGGGGCTAAGTTCTGTGGAGAATATTGAAGTTGAAAGTGAAGAGCTTTGCTTTTCGTAGAGGCTATGGGGACTTCAAAACCCAAGTCACAGATCTCATAAAAAAAATCCCAAGAAATAAAAAGAGAATTTTGCTTGAGCCTGGAGGGAGGAACTTGGATGCTTGAAAGGAAAAAAAGCTACAACAAGGGCTGCTGGATGGCTCTGGAAGTGTTTGGGGAGATTGGACCAAAATGCCCTTCCATGTGAGGGGCACATGTTTAATAAGTAACGGAAGTTAAAGTAATTTGACAGAAATTGAAGTTTGTCCTTAAATTGCTTGAAATTGAAACTATAGGGACAAAATTGATCAAATTGAAACTACAAGGACCTAAGTGGTAAAAGTGGTAAAGTACATGGACCAAAAGTGACTTTTTGCCTTATATAAAACATAAACTACACATTGCCTACAGCTATGAAGAATGTTTATGCTTCACTGCCTATCACATATTAGTTAAGAATGAATATATATAACAAAAGAGGTACTGCTATGAGACATTTCGTCGAGCAGCTTGTAGGCACCTCCAAGGGGTCGCACTAGTAGGTCACCACGACCTCTATCCAAGGGCAAAAATAAAGAGATAGCAGTGCCACTAATTTAAACTTGTCTATGTGTGCACATGAGAAGATAAGAGGGCAAAAGAAAGACATATCTTAAAAGAAAAAAAACCTCAAAATTGAATTGCAATTCATCAGAGCACCAATTATTTCGTAAAACTCAACCTATGAATAAGATAATAGGTAATGCTCAGCAAAGTGAATTTCTTTTTAATACAAAAACATCTTCTAGATTTCAAAAAGCTTCCTTGTGGACACAGATGTAAACCATCAATGCTCAGCATCTCCCCACAAGGTTAACAAATCCCTTATGAAAAGGTTAAACATAAAGATACACACACATACTTAAAACCAATATGCTAATTCACTGCTAATAATCGTTAAGTTAGATTAAGTAAGAAATGAAACGTACCATGCATAATATCTTGAGAATTTGAATGATTACTAAATTATGTCATTCCACTCAAACCACTGGTGCCCACCATATCTAAAATCCTCTACGACTCAGACTCCAATTTTTGTTCTTCATCCATAGCTAAGCTTTCACGAATAATTAAGAGTATTTGCTTTGGGTAAGAGAAGGATTGTTCTATTTCATGACTTGCTTTGAGAGTAGCTCTGGGTATGAGAAGTGGGAAAGACACAATGAAGGAGAAGAAGAGGGTTTAGGTATCAAAACAGAAGAAGCTCCGACTTCTTTTTTATTTTTTGGTTTTATTTTCTGTTAACTTTTCTTAATTTTAATTATCAAAACATTAAAAAATTGATTAAAAAGCAAAAAGGAGTGTAAGTGGAGAAAATGGGAGTGGGAAAATAAACTCCCATATTTAATTGTCAAAAGGATGGGCCTTGGGCCTTGGGGCACTTGGGCACTTTTAGATTTAAATTAATAGTTGTTGGGGCTTTTTTTTTGTTCCAGCAGCCTGACGAATGGGCTTGGGCTGCCGTAAGAAGAGAAGTGAGCAAAATTCCCCAAGTGCCTGGGTTCGAAACCAAGCGCCTGGAAGAGTGTTTTTCACAGAGTCTGATGAAACTGTTACGAAAACACTCTCAGGCTTCCTTCACTAATAGCCCAAACAAACTTAACCAATTTTACAGAAGAGCTTGGCTTGGAGAGCATGTGGCATGGGAGCTAGGCTTTCATAGGTTTAGCAATTTTGAGAGAGAGAGAGATGGACTTTCCTATGGAGGATGGAGGTTTAGAGCAAGCAAAGGAAGATTTGGCTGATTTCCTTCCTAATGGAGGAAAAAAAAAATGAATGGAGGAGGAGATGGGGTGGCTTGAGTAGATTTTCCAGCTGCTTGACAATGCTTGGTCGAGCTCTGGAAATGGGTTGGTTCTTCTGGGTAGCAGAAGTCCTCCTTTTATAGCCTCTAAGGGTTCTAATTCCGTCATACTTTCCTTCCTCTTTTCATTGTTTTCCCCCACTTCGTCTTCTTTGATGAATCCCGTCCGCCCAAGACACATGGGTAAGGAACCCATTTGTGGTTCCAAGGTCTCGATTTTGCTGGCCCTTCTTCATAGAGGTGAAAAGCCGCTTGCTTTTCTCTCGACCTTTCCTATGCAAGCTGCCAGGACAATGGGAGGGAAAGGAGCTACGTTTTACTCAACGAGTAAACCTCTTGCTCGTGTGGATTTCCTCTGGTTTTTGAGATGGTTGCTGTTGACTCTCTTGGATAGGGACAAAACGTGTTTGGCCTGATATTTTACAGAGAGTTTGGGCTGGGCTTTTCTTTCCTAGGCTTTGAATTGGTGATATGTCATTCTGGTCAATCTGCTGGGCTTTTCGTCAAGCTGCCGGAAGCAGCTTGCCTGTTGCACTTTAACAGCACGTTTAGGCCTTCTAATTGTCTTAGCCTTTTCTAACAGGCTTTGCACTTTTTTTCTAAGGTATTGGGTCATGCTCTCTCTCCTCTCATGCTAACCCATGTATTTCGGGCCGAAGAAATAGGCTTGAGTTTTGGGCCCCCCAAGTGACCCGAAACTACCACTCCCTTGGCTCATCAATGAGTTTTATGAAAGCCCGTTGCCATCCATACCACAACCCGTTCAAGCAAGCCCCGGGTAATTTTGGTGGCTTGGGCCCACCTAAGCTTGTAACGCATCTTGGCGTTGGCATGGCGGTTCCGACACCTATGCTTGTGCTTGGATTTTATCCTATCATCATAGGCTATAGCCGGGTTCAATAGGAGTGAGCATGTTTTTTTTTGTAAAGTTAGCATGTTTTTGGTCTTCCCGCACGTTCTTGTTTGGCGCGGCATGTGGCCCGTAGCTCGTATTAATTCGTTCCCTAAATTCTCTTGTGTTTACTTGTCCCTATTGGGCCAATAGTCAACTTGGGCTTAGCCCCTTGGATTTTTGGGCCTCAACAATAGTTTAGTTTCGAATTAATAATAATTTTTTTATTAATTCGGATTAGTTTAATTAACTATTTTCTAACAATTATTACTCTTCTTATAAGGTTTCAAAGGTTTATTTAAATCAAACAAAGCCTCATTTGTGATATACAAAAAAAGCATTCTACAAGCACATTTCATCTTGTCTAAGAGGAAAACAAACAAAGTTTGTCAGATTCTAAGTCCGAGTGCTAGGGCTTAGAATACAGATAGTTGAATTTTGGGAGGCAGTCACCTACAGAACTTCAAGCACTGAGAAGGGGTGAAATTACTGTCTTTAGGACATTGCATCAAATCTGCAAGCCTCTATCTCGAATCCAAGTCAGTTTCATTTGTTGTTTGTTTATTGTATTCTGTATTACAGTTTGTTATAAATTCTATGTCGTTGATTTATATATATATAAATAGTCACTGATAATTATTAATAAATAATTATTTTAAATAGTCACTAATTGTTGTTTTTCCAACAACCTAAAGACAGTAAAAACCGATGGATTCACAATCATCAGTGACTGTGAATGGGGTGACTAAGAATCCTCATGAAGAGAAGCCTTAGAAGTTCAAGGGAATTGACTTCAAGAGATGGCAACAGAAGATGTTTTTCAATCTCACAACCATGAATTTGGCACATGTTGTCAGAGAGGAGGCTCCCAAATCAGGAGAAAATCCAATGTCTAAGGAGACAATGATGACCATTGAGGCTTGGAAACAATCTGATTTCCTGTGCAGAAACTACATCCTTAACAGGCTTGATGATACTCAGTATGACATTTATTCATCATACAATTCTGCAAAGGAAGTTTGGGAATTACTTGAGAAAAAATACAAAACAGAAGATGCTGGTGCCAAAAAGTTCATGATTGGAAAATTTCTCAAGTATGCCATGGTTGATTCCAAGACTATTATTAAACAGTTTGAGGAACTTCAAATTTTGATCCATGATATGCTTGCAAAGGGGTGTTCTATTAATGAACACTTTCAAGTTGAAGCAATCACAGAGGAACTGCCTCCATCATGGAAAGACTTCAAAATTTAATTGAAGCACAAGCGCAGAGAGATGTCTATGAAGGATCTGATTTTGAGGCTTCAAGTTGAGGAGGATCACAGGAAAGGTGAAAAAGGTGAAGTGCCTGTCATGAAAGCCAAAGTTCTAGAAAAACAAGGGCAAGCAAAGAATTATGCCAATCTTCATGCACCAAAAGGTAAGGATTTCAAGAAAATCAAAGGCGCTTGCTAGGTATGTGGAAAATCAGGGAATAAAATACAAGATTTCTACCATCGAAGAGACCAAAATCCAACCAATCTTCAAGCCAACATGACTGAAGTCAATGAGGATTTTGTGGTTGTAGTGTCTGAAACCAATATGGTTTCTGATACTAAGGATTGGTGGGTTGATACAGGTGCTACTAGGAACATTTGTGGTAACTGAAATCTGTACATAGGAAATGCCTCTATATCTGCAGTTGAAGGCAAAGGCAGTGTGCTGCTAAAGTTCACTTCTGGGAAGGTTTTAACCCTTTTGGATGTGCTGTATGTTCCTAAAATTAGGAAGAACTTAGTGTCTGGCCCTATTCTGAGCAAGAAGGGTTTCAAACTTGTATTTGAATCTAACAAGTTCATCCTAACCAAAGGAAGGTTGTTTGTAGGAATGGGTTACCTTGTTGATGGCTTCTTCAAACTCAATGTAACTGGCAATGACGCTTTTAATAATATAAATAAGGTTTCCGTTTACTTTCCTAAGCCTTCAAATATTTGGGCATGCTAGGTTAGGTCATGTAAATTATCGATCTATGCATAGAATGATGCATCTAGGTTTATTGCCTAAATTTGATATTAACTTTAATAATAAGTGTGAAACTTGTATAGAATCCAAGTTTTTTAGGCAAACCTTTAAATTTATTTAAGGTCAAATGAATTACTTGGATTAATTCATAGTGACCTTTGTGACTTGAAATCCACACCAACTCGTGGTGGAAAAAATTATTATACAACATTTATAGATTATTGCAGTAAGCATTGTTATGTATACTTAATACAAAGCAAGGATGAAGCCTTACAGATGTTTAAGACATACAAGGCAGAAGTTGAGAATCAACTTGATAGAAAAGTGAAAGTACTTAGATAAGATAGAGGAGGAGAATATGAGTCTACTGCATTTTCTTATTTTTGTACAACTCATGGAATTATACATCAAACCACTGCACCATATACACCGCAACAAAATGGTGTAGCAAAAAGGAAAAATAGAACTTTCAAGGAGATGATAAATTCCATGTTGAATAACTCTAGGCTTCCACACAATCTGTGCGGTGAAGCCTTACTTACTGCAAATAACATTTTGAATAGAATTCCACATAAGAAGACTAAACAATCTCCTTATGAAGTGTGGAAAGGATGGATTCCTACATACAAGACACTGAAAGTGTGGGGTTGCCTAGCTAAAGTACAAGTACCCTTACCAAAAAGGGTAAAACTTGGACCTAAAATTATTGGTTGTGTTTTCATAGGTTTTGCTAACACAAGTGCTGCATATAGATTTTTATTTATTAAATATGATATTTCTGATATACATGTTAACACAATTATAGAATCTGTTGATGCTGATTTCTTTGAGGAAATTTTTCCTTATAAAGAAAAAAAGTTTGGTTCAAACAAGAGGAAAGTACATGATGGAAATCCTGATGAACCATCCTCTTCAGGTGTCCAAGAAAAAGACTAGGAACCTAGAAGAGGAAAGAGGACTAAAACACCAAAAAAATTTGGACCAGATTTTGTAAGTTTCCTGACTGAAGAAGAACCACAAACTTATAAGAAAGCTATGGCTGCACTTGAGGCTCCTTTATGGAAGGAAGCTGTTAATAGCGAAATAGAATCCATTATGCAGAACCATACGTGGGAATTGGTTTATTTACCACCTGATAACAAACCAATTGGATTTAAATGGATTTTTAAAAGAAAGCTAAACGCCGATGGTACTATCGATAAATACAAGGCACATTTAGTTGCTAAAGGGTATCAGCAAAAGGAAGGGTTGGATTATTTCGACACTTATTCTCCAGTATCAAGAATTACATCTATAAGGATGTTAATTGCTATAGCTGCTATACATAATATGGACATACATCAAATGGATGTAAAAACAGCTTTCTTAAATGGAGAATTAGATGAAGAAATATACATGGATCAACCAGAAGGTTTTGTAATAAAAGGTCAAGAAACTAAAGTCTGTAAACTTGTTAAGTCTTTATATGGACTTAAACAAGCTCCAAAACAATGGCATCAAAAGTTTGATCATACAATGATGTCACACGGATTTAAGATCAATGAATGTGACAAATGTGTTTACATAAAGAACAACAAGAATTCTTGTGTTCTTGTATGTTTATATGTTGATGACATGCTCATAATGGGAACAAGTAAAGATGCAATAAATTTTACAAAGAAGATGTTGAATTCCAGTTTTGACATGAAAGACTTAGGTCAAGTTGATGTCATTTTGGGAATTCAAATCAAAAGAAATAGTGATGGGTATATTCTTACTCAATCCCAATATGCGGAAATTTTTTTAAGAAAGTTTGGTCAATTTGACTGCAAACCTGCTGTGACTCCTTTTGACGTAAATTGCAAGTTAAAGAAGAATAGTGGAGATGCAATTTCTCAATTGGAGTATTCCCAAGTAATTGGGAGCCTAATGTATTTAATGAATTCTAGAAGGCCAGACTTAGCTTATTTAGTAAGCAGACTTAGTAGATACACAAGCAATCATGGACATGATCATTGGGAGGCATTAATCAAGGTGTTAAGATATTTGAAATACACCCAAGATTATGGATTGCATTATACAAGATATCCACCAGTTCTAGAAGGCTATAGTGATGCAAATTGGATTTCTGACAGTACAAAAACCATATCAACTAGTGGATATGTGTTTACATTAGGTGGAGCTGCAGTATCTTGGAAATCCTCTAAACAGACGTGTATAGCATGATCTACAATGGAATCAGAGATTGTAGCCTTAGATAAAGCTGCTGAAGAAGCAGAATGGCTGAGAAACTTCCTAGAGGACATTCCAATGTGGCCTAAGCCTATGACAGCAATTTGTATACACTGTGATAGTATGACAATACAAGCAAGAGCCAAGAGTGGTGTATACAATGGAAAGTCAAGACATATCAGGCGTAGGCATAATACAATTAGACAATTGCTCTCAAATGGAATTATATCCACTGACTATGTGAAGTCAAAGGAAAATATTGCAGATCCTTTGATAAAAGGCCTACCAAGAGAGAAAATCAAATTTACATCGAGGGGAATGAGATTAAAGCCAATCTAATAAGTCAAATCTGGCATAAACCTAACCTAATTGATTGGAGATTCCATGGTCTATGTTCAATAGGCAAAATGGTTGGGTAAGATTCAAAAAGTTGAACACACAATTCAATTCATTCCTATGATGGTTAGTTTGTTGTCTGTTGATGTGAAGGTTATGCTTTGTATTTAATGGCACTAATATCTTATTCAGAGGAGTTAGGCAGAAAACTCTTAATTGGTGTCACCTGTATGGGAGTAATGTGGGGTAGCATTTATGAGAACGAAAAAAGGCTAAGTTCTCTAAAGCTCTCATGAAACTTGGGACATGTTCAGGACCAAAATGAACAAAAACGTATGAACTAACGTTTGTTAAGGTGTTATATGTGTGAGACATATTGTCTAGGTTTACTATAGCGGTGAACAATTCAAGATCAATTATGTCCACTACATCACCAAGTAAATCCGATATGTTTTCACTAGGGTAAGTTCAAGTCCAAATGACACTTTTCCTGATGTATATAACATCTGCTTCCTCTCAAATGCATTACATTCATTTAGCACTATAAGTATAACATTTCAAATGTGGGGTCTAAAATTTCGATTCAAATGTGGGGTATTGTTGGAAGTTTGAATGAAACTCAAGGACATTTGTCCCACATTGGTAGAAAGAAGAAAGAGTGAGGTTTTTATAAGTGTGGAAGTCCTGCACTTAGTAAATGAAAGTTGGGCCAAGTGGAAGCCAATTGGGTTTCAAAATCAATTTGGGCATTGAATATTATATAATTAATATATAATATTTAATTATCAAAAAGATGGGCCTTGGTTTTGGGGCACTTGGGCACTTTCAGGTTTAAATTAATTTTTTAGTTTCGAATTAATAGTTTTTTATTAATTCAGATTAGTTTAATTAACTGTTTTCTAACAGTTGCAACTCTTATGATAAGGTTTCAGAGGTTTCAGAGGTCCATAAGCGTCTATCTTCTGGGTAAAGTATGGCTTATGTGAAACAACATCATTCAAGATGCAATAAAAAGCTCTTTTTTCATGCGGAACCGCCTACCAAAGTCCATTGGGGGATGAAGTGGTCTTTCACAGAAGTAGTCCTCCATGAGACTCTTATGATATTTTTCTCTCTTCTAATTCTTGTATTCATGGCCTACAACGAAACCACCATGTTTGGATTGTTGAGCATATTGCTCCAACAAAAAGTATGGTGTTGAACGGCCATTGCAACCCTCTGTTGATGAAGGTCATCATCATTAGAATCATCATTGAAGAAATTCTGTATAGCCTTCCCACGTGAATTCATTATAAGAAGGAGAATGAAATTGAAGGAGACTGTGTGGTCAATTGGGTAGAATAACACTTCTTAAATAGACAAGAGGATAAGATGACCTAAATGTTTGAAAATAATTGAATGAAGATAGGAAAAAATAGGGAAAGATAAGGGAATCCAATAAAGTGAGATGAACAAAGATGAGCAATGGTTCAGAACATGATTGAAACAAGACAATAAGAGATGATAAATGGTTTAGAAAATAATTGAATGAAGATGGGAAAATATAGGGAAAGATAAGGGAATCCAATAAAGTGAGATAGACAAAGTTGAGCAATGGTTCAGAACATGATTGAAACAAGACAATAGGAAATGGGAAAGGATTCAAAAAATAATTGAAGAACACAAGTGGAGGTGGGCAAAAGTTCAGAATATTATTGAATGAGGATAAAGGAATTCAATGAAGTAAAAGTAAAAGTAAAAATTGAAGACAATTATGGCAATGGCTTCAATGAAAGATTTCAATTATTCTGGGCATATGCAAAAATAGTAGCTCTAGGGGTATAGATTGGGATGATGTAGATCTTTTTTTTTTCTTTTTTTTTCCCTTCCTTCTTAAATTCTTCCTGTCTCACATGTCCTGTTAGAGTTTCGGTAATGCAAGTTTGTTTTGATTTGAATAAGCTCCTATTTTTCAGGAGCTAGTAGTTCATTTAAGTTAGGAGTTGATCAGGTCAAGTATGACCGAGTTGTTTGCTTAGTTGCCACAGTCTTCGGGATGTGGAGACGTGGTTTGTTTTAATTTGTTTTTCCAGTTGTAATGGCTATTTAAGCCAAACATGTTCTGTTAATAATTAGGGGATTATTTCACGATCTTTACAGCTTCTTAGAGCTAGGTCTTTGATACTCCAACAATTGGTATCAGAGCCCTTAACAGGGCCTGACTGTGAATACGAGAGTGAAACGAGAGATTGAGAGTTCTCTTGAAATGGCAGAAGGAAGCAGCACCTATGTGCCTAAGTTTGTGGGGCACTATGATCATTGGGCTGAGCTGATGGAGAATCTGCTTCGTTCCAAGGAGTATTGGAATGTTGTAGATCGCGGCGTCATGGTGAATGTCGCAGGGGAAGTACGGTCTTTCTCCTCAGTGGTGGCAGAAGGAAGTCAACCCACTGATGCTCAACGGAAGGAGCATGAAGATAACAAGCTGAAGGACTTGAAGGCAAAGAACCTTCTCTATCAAGCAATCGAACGAGATGTGCTTGAGACCATTCTTGACAGAAGCTCCTCAAAGGCAATCTGGGACTCCATGAAGCAAAAGTTTCAGGGTTCAACGCGGGTTAAAAGGGCACAACTGCAGTCGTTACGTTGTGATTTTGAAGTTCTTTGCATGAAGGAAGGAGAATCGGTGAATGCTTACTTTGCTCGTGTTTTATCCATAGCCAACAAAATGAAGGCTCATGGAGAGAATATGAGTCAAACAATGATCATGGAAAAAATCCTTCGATCAATGATTTCTAAGTTCAACTACGTAGTATGTTCGATTGAGGAGTCCAACAACATGACTACAATGACCATTGACGAACTTCAGAGCAGCCTTCTTGTGCATGAGCAAAGAATGAAGGGTCAAGGTGAGGAAGAGCAAGTCCTCAAGGTCACCCATGAAGACAAAACAAGAAGAGGTAGGGGACGAGGAGCTGGGAGAGGTGGGCGCGGTAGAGGAAGACAAACCTTCAACAAAGCCACGGTTGAATGCTACAAATGTCATAAACTTGGGCATTTTCAAAACGAGTGTCCTAGTTGGGAGAAGGGTGCCAATTATGCCTAGTGGGATGAGGAGGAAGAGTTTCTACTGATGGCTTACATTGAGGACAAGAATGCCAAGAGAGAAGGTGTTTGGTTCCTAGACTCAGGATGTTCTAACCACATGTCAGGAAGCAAGGATTGGTTCATGGAGATGGATGAGCAAGTTAGACACTCAGTAAAGTTAGGCAACGGTGCAAGGATGACTGTGTTGGGAAAAGGGAGCATTAAGCTTGAGACCGAAGGTTTAACCCAAGTGGTGAGAGATGTGTTTTACATTCCTGAGCTCAAGAATAATTTATTGAGCATTGGTCAACTTCAAGAGCGAGGACTTGCTATTGTCATGAAAGCTAGGGCTTGTAAAATATATCATCCTACGAGAGGTCTTATTATGCAAACTCTAATGGCAGCTAATAGAATGTTTGCTTTACTAGCCACTATGATTACTCAGCCTTCAAAATGTCTAATAGCAAGCACGGATGACTTATCAGACCTGTGGCATCGTCGTTATGGTCATGTGAACAACAAAATCCTCAAAGCCTTAGAGAGCAAGCAACTTGTCAAAGGACTTCCCCAACTCAAAGCCAAGAACAAAGCATGCACAGTATGTCATCTTGGAAAACAACATCAAGAAGCCATTCCTAAGAAGAGTCAGTGGAGGGCTTCAAAGAAACTTCAGTTAGTTCATGCCGATTTGTGTGGTCCAATCACTCCAACTTCAAGCAGCCTAAAAAGGTATTTGTTGTGCTTTATCGACTATTTCAGTAGAAAAGCTTGGATTTATTTCTTAGCCGAGAAGAGTGAAACTTTTTCTATGTTCAAAGTATTTAAAAATATGGTTGAAAAAGAGTTTGGGTGTGATATATGTTGTTTGAGGACAGATAGGGGAGGTGAGTTCACTTCCAAGGAGTTCAACGTGTTTTGTGTTGATCATGGCATTAAGAGACAACTCACTGCTGCCTATACTCCTCAACAGAACGGAGTGGCAGAACGTAAGAATCGAACTGTATTAAACATGGTTCGATGCTTGCTTTCAGAGAAGGAGATGCCTAAACTCTTTTGGCCAGAAGCAGTTCGATGGGGATTGCATGTGTTAAATAGGAGTCTAACTGTGGCAGTAAAAGGAAAGACTCCTGAAGAGTGTTGGAGTGAAAAAAAACCCAATGTCGAGTACTTCAGAGTTTTCGGCTGCATTGCTAACGTGCATATTCCTGACAAGAATAGAGTAAAGTTAGATGAGAAGAGTCATAAATGCGTGTTTCTTGGCATTAGTGAAGAATCTAAAGCCTATCGGCTTTATGATCCTACGGCTAAAAGGGTGATTGTTAGTAGGGATATTGTGTTTGAAGAGAATGAGCGCTGGAATTGGAGGAGGAGTGATGAAGACGTGAGGAGTGATGTCTTTACTTGGGTAGATAGTGATGATAGGGAAATCAGTGACTATGATGAGGAAGAAGAAGAAGAAGGTAAAGATGAGGAAGAACAAGTAGAAGGAGCTGATTCGGGTACAGAAGATTTGGAAGGAGAAAATGATGCTGCTACACCAGAGGAGAGAGTTAGGAGAGCACCTCGATGGATGGAAGACTATGTTAGTGGAGCTGGTCTTTTTGATGAGTCAAACTTGGCTTGTTTTATGGTACATGATGATCCAATATGTTTTGATGAAGCAGTGAAAAAACAGAAATGGAGGAAAGCGATGGATTTGGAAATGGAAGCTATTAAAAAAATAAAAAATAAAAAAAAGACATGGGAGCTTGTAAGTCTGCCGAAAGGGATGAAGAAAATTGGTGTCAAATGGGTTTTTAGAACAAAGTTGAATGAAAAGGGAGAAGTAGATAAATGCAAAGCACGTTTGGTAGTCAAAGGTTATGCTCAGAGGTATGGGATCGATTACAGCGAGGTTTTTGCACCTGTGGCTCGTTGGGACACCATAAGATTGATCTTGGCTCTAGCTGCGCAGAAAGGGTGGATTGTTTTCCAGCTAGATGTCAAGAGTGCGTTTCTTCATGGGGAATTGAAAGAGGCAGTATACGTGGAGCAGCCAGAAGGCTATGTTCGTAAAGGAGAAGAGCATAAAGTCTTGAAGCTTAAGAAAGCTCTCTACGGCTTGAAACAGGCTCCAAGAGCCTGGTACAGCAGAATCGAAGGATTCTTCATGAAGGAGGGTTTTGAGAAATGCAGTCATGAGCACACATTGTTCCTCAAACATGAAGTTGGAGGTAAATTCTTAATTATTAGCCTCTATGTGGATGATTTAATTTATACAGGGAATGATGTGGAGCTATGTGAGAAGTTTAAGAAATCAATGAAGCTAGAGTTTGACATGAGTGATGGGGAAGATGAAGTACTTTCTAGGAGTTGAGGTTCAGCAGAGTTGTGAAGGGATACATTTATGCCAAAGGAAGTATGCTGGGGAGGTGTTGGAAAGGTTTGGAATGGGAGGCTGCAATCCCGTGAAAAACCCTATCGTGCCAGGCACGAAACTGGTGAAAGATGGTGGAGAAGTCAGTGTGAATTCAACCTTGTTCAAGCAGCTGATTGGCAGCTTGATGTACCTATCAGTCACTAGACCAGACATTGCATTTGTTGTTTGCCTGTTAAGCAAGTTCATGGCAGATCCGAAAGTATCTCATATGGCAGCAGCAAAGCGGGTTCTCAGGTATGTGAAAGGGTCTGTGAACTTAGGAGTGTTTTATGGAAGGGGTGCTGAGAATTTGGGAATAATTTATGAGAAAAATTCTGAAGTTGTTCTTAAGGCCTATACTGACAGTGACTATGCTGGTGATACAGATGATAGAAGAAGCACTTCTGGATATGTGTTTCTTCTAAGTGGTGGTGCAGTTGCATGGAGCTCAAGAAAGCAACCAGTTGTGACCCTTTCTACCACCGAAGCAGAATATGTAGCTGCTGTGGCATGTGCTTGCCACAGTATCTGGATGAAAAGAGTACTCAACAGTCTCAGTTTCTCTTCATGTAAGTGTGTTAAGATTTTTTTGTGATAATAGTTCAACTATCAAGTTATCAAAAAATCCAGTTCTCCATGTAAGAACCAAACACATAGATGTGAGGTTCCACTTCTTACGTGATCTGGTCAAGGAAGGTGTTGTGGAGTTAGTTCATTGTGGTATTAGTGAGCAGGTAGTAGACATCATGACAAAGCCTTTGAAGTTAGAGTCGTTTGTGAAACTGCATGATCTACTAGGAGTTCAAAGCATGAAGCTTATAAACTGACTTGCCTTCAGCTAGTGCAGTTTAGGGGAGGATATGTTAGAGTTTCAGTAATGCAAGTTTGTTTTGATTTGAATAAGCTCCTATTTTTCAGGAGCTAGTAGTTCATTTAAGTTAGGAGTTGATCAGGTCAAGTATGACCGAGTTGTTTGCTTAGTTGCCACAGTCTTTGGGATGTGGAGACGTGGTTTGTTTTAATTTGTTTTTCCAGTTGTAATGGCTATTTAAGCCAAACATGTTCTGTTAATAATTAGGGGATTATTTCACGATCTTTACAGCTTCTTAGAGCTAGGTCTTTGATACTCCAACACGTCCTGTTCTTTTTTCTTTTCGTCCTCCTTGTCTCTGACCCAAAATCTTGATCTCTTACCAAGGTCACAAAACTTGGTAACAATTATCAAATACTGAGCGTCTTGGCTCTTCCCAGAAATGGAAAACAATAATTTATTCTTCTTTGTTTCTCAGGAAGCTTTCTAAACAGATTGGATTTTTATGGTTAGAAAGGAATAACTTGACAAATAAATTTAATAAGTTATTTATGATTTAAATTACTCAGTGAAACCATAAAGCCCAGAAACTCAAAAATCCCACCACCTACAATAATACAAAAATACAAAAACACACTCTTGAAAAGTGACTTTTCTTTTGATAGGGAAAAAGAAAGGATTGTGATTGCAGAGGTTTGGGAGAGAGGAAAGCGTGGTGTGAGAGATAAGATTTTAAGGCAGAGACATGAAGAAAGAAAAAAGTTAGGGACAGGACGTGAGACAGAAATTGACCACAAAAGAGACGTGAGACAGAAATTGACCACAAAAGAAACGAGAGACAGGAAGACGAGAAGAAAAAAAAGGACGGGATGTTAACTTTGCCGTTAGTTGGGTTAGGGTTTTTTTTTTTCTTTTTTAATTAAGAGTAAATTGGATTTTTGTTTGAAGGATGATGTGTCAACTTTTAATTCCCTTAGATTAAATTTTAATGAAGTGGCATATGGAGAACAAAATTTATTAGCATCCATCACATGCATCCAAAAAGAGGCAAAGAAGGTTTACGAAAGCAAAATACAGAAAACAGAATTCTTGCTTTTGCTGGAAACAAAGAATGCTTGCTGAGAATACAAAAATATGGACGAAACAGTACACGTATACAAAAATGCCTAAGAAAATATGTTCCATAGTCTATTTGTAATCTTGCAAAGCCCCAGCACTGCCAATCACATGCTAAAAAAGAAAACACATATACACATAGAAGCTAAGAAACTCTTGTTAGATAGTCTATATGTACTCTGCCAATGCCCTAGTCTTGTAAATTGCAAGCTAGGAGAGAGAGAAAGACAACGATTTTTCATGTTTCACTCCAAGTTACTGAATAAGTTGCTTGGATGGACTATATATATATATATAAATAAATTACTTAAAGATTTTTCCAGACATTAAAATCTGTACTTGAGCTGTTATAATTTATGATGTTGTCTTGGCATCCTATAAAGTATGAACTCCGTACTGGATCTATATTTATTAAAGCATGGGCAGTTCCGCTTGGGCTACCTGCAACAGCAACCTCATCTGCACCAATGGTCACTTCAGCATAGCCATTACCATCCACCTGGTGGTTCTCCAGCTTCAAATAGTTCACAACTAAAAGAGTAAGTAAAAAATAACAAGATTATGAAGTGAAACACTACAATGAGACGTTTAAATTTACGTCATTATACCTATATCGTATTCATCTGAATTACTTATTCATCCTAATTGTAACAACAGATACTATCAGGCAATTTCCTAATGGATGCACATTAGAATGCAGTCGTTTTAATAACTACTGTAGGACCATTGTCACAATTTATTTGTTTTTTTTTTTAATAGAAACATTTTTATTCAAATTGTAAGGATCAAAACAAGGGCATTTAGAACACAGATAAAAAGAAAAAACACTAGCCGGTGAAACAGACACAAGGCCACTCAACACATGACTAACCA
>NC_047656.1:3514707-3549518 GCF_902201215.1 Prunus dulcis | reverse complement strand
CCAACCAAACATAAAACAACCCCTTAAGATACTACGGCTAGCAGATTGCGCATAATTGTAGGATAGGGTACATCCTTAAAGGCAAGGGAAGTTGATGCCCAAAGGGCAGCCCAAAACTTCACTCTATCCCATAACTCTGCCACTCCCACTCCCTTATAATCCTCAAAAATTCTCCTGTTACGTTCCAGCCATAGGTTCCAAACCACTGCCTGCATCAGACTACCCCAGAGAATTTTGGCTTTCTTTCCCCTTCCCAAAGCATCAATTCTGATGGAAAAAAGTTCAAAGCAGCCTTCTGGTATTACCCACACCGTGTTAACTTCCTTCAATAGTGTTTCCCACAACTTTAGAGAGAAAGGGCAACGAAGAAGGAGATGGTCCACGCTCTCCCCTGCCTTATTACATAGAGCACACCAGTGAGGGCTAATGCACAAATAGGGACAACGTCTCTGTAATGTATCCCCTGTATTTAGTTTTCCCAACACCGCTTGCCACACAAAGATCTTAACTTTCAGAGGAGTCTTGGCCTTCCAAATTTGAGTGTACGGGGAGAAGATCTCCCCTTCACCACAATTCTGAATATGAGAACAGAGAGAATGACAGGTGAATAGACCAGAGGGGTCAAGCTTCCATTTTCTCTTATCCAATCTGGAGGTGATCAACCTCACACCCTCCAATAAATCCAACAATCTAGCCGCCTCCGTTATCTCCAATTCATTGAGATTCCTTCTGAAACCAAAATCCCAACTGAGAGGGAAGCCATCCGAGCTCGTAAAAGAGGAAATATTGTGGTTTTGCTTCCTGGACAAATTGAAGAGTCTTGGAAACACCTCTTTCAAAACACCACCCTGGCTCCAGTCATCCTCCCAAAATCTGACCCAAACTCCACAACCTACCACGAAAACACAGCCTTGAAGAAACAAATTATAGCCGCTAGAAATGTCCCTCCAAGGGCAGCGACAAGATCCCCGAGTCGCAGGTTTAGCATCCCACCCATTTGTATCCATTCCATAAATACTTCTGATCACTTTATTTCGTTAGGAAACCGCCAAAGCCATTTTGCCGGCAAAGCCGCACTCCTAGCCCTCAACGAACCCACCCCTAACCCTCCACAGAATTTTACCTTGCCCACAACCTCCCAACTCACAGTGTGGTTTCTTTTCCCATCCAAACCTTCCCACAAGAAATCCCTCATAAGCTTCTCGATTCTATTGGCTACTCCAATGGGAATCCTGAAAAGGGACATGTAGTAGATCGGAATACTACACAACACAGCCTGAATCATTGTGAGTCTTCCCCCTTTGGATAGGCAAGCTCGCTTCCATCTTTGTAATCTATTCTCCACTTTTTCCACAACGGGATTCCAAAACTTGATCGCCCTGGGGTTCCCACCTAGGGGAAGACCCAAATACAACATAGGCCAAGCCCCCACTTCGCATCCCCAAGCCCCAGCCAGCTCATTCAACAGCCCATCGTCAAGATTTAATTCCAACTAGAGAACATTTTGATTTGTTAATTTTCATACTCGACACAAAACAGAACAGTTCCAGAATTTGAAGGAGATTATTCCAGTACTCTTCTTTATCCTCTATGAAAAAAATGGTATCGTCAGCGAACTGAAGGTGGGATACCTCCACCATCCCGTGCCCTGGGGAAAATCCATGAAACTTATTTGTTGACAGCAGAAAGGGCCATAACATCAGCCAATTTCAATTTGTGTGTGCCATAAAAATACAACCAACCTCGGAAACAAAGGAAATAAAATCTGGTGATGAGAACTTGCACTCAGTGATGAAAATATTGACATATCCAGTCCGATATTATGCGGATATGTCAAAATTTTAAGTTGCCAACACATTGGGAGCAGAAGGTTTCTTCCTGCAACATTTCAATGAAATTCTCCATATTGGGCTGAAAGAGAGCAGGAATTGGAAATTGGTAGAAATATCTTTGATATCTGTGAAAATATCCAAGGCATTTCCACTGGATCTCACTGATATTGTACAAAGGACAAGATTTATGACATTTTGACAGCAGAATGGTGCCATACTACCATCCAGAACTTCCTATCTAGCTACTTCCCAGAATTTTTCAGAAATTAGCCATGGCTGTGACTAGCCAGTGGAGATGACGTGTGAAAATAAAATCCTTGTGGTGAAGATTATTTCACATCAGTTTAATTAACTAAATGAATTGGTTTTGAGAAAGAAAAGTATAGCCTTATAAACAATTTGGTAGTAGAATGGTCAGGATATTTAGGTCATTCTAAACTAAGTTATCTTCTATACAAAAAGATAAATTAATGAACTTACATAGAAAGTTCATTCTTGTGCATTTCTAGTGAATCCCTTGTTTATAGGCATGCTAATGCGTTTTTACTAAAATAAGATATAAGTGTGTTATTTTAGCATAAATTTAGATGAACCTAAAGGCTTTCTTTCCCAAAAAAACTTAAGAGTAAGGATCTACATTTCTCAACCCTTGAGTTCAAATCCAACTACATGATTATTTTATTTGTTTTCATAAACAAAATCATATATGCAATTTCATAAACGAAATAAGTTGAAATATAGAACTTTTCAACATTATGTGGCATCCTTGTTTGCCCTCGTTGGCCAGTTGTGATTTGTGCCTATGCGCTGCTATATGTTTTTAAAGTCTTGCTAAATAGCCAGTTTGATGTCCAAACAGCAGAGTTCCATGACGTGGTCAGACGTAGAACATATATAAAAACCCTAGGCAGAAAATGAACATAAGGTCCTACAAACTTTCAGGCAGAGACAGGCAAAAGTATTCATGTAATCAAACTATGCATTTGGGTTTAAAACTGGAGTGAGTTCCCTTCAGTTTTTTTTATCATAAACATCTAAATTACTCAGAACCTAAATTCAATTTCCAACATACATAAGTTTTGAACTGACATCAGATATAAAATAAGGCAAACAGCTCAAACATCTACAAACAGAACGGAAGTTCTATCAAAGTTTTCATATTTTCATTGTTTCATGCATGCAATTATCCTCTATCAATTTGGAACTTTTCAACTCAATGAACAATCTTGTAGAAAAATTATATTGATTGCCACAATGAATACATCCAGAATAGATGATCTAGTCATTTAGTATACTGCAAAAAAAAAGTAAAATTTTATAACATTTATGCTTCCATGGAACTGAGAGCTTACCCTAAACTTGGTTTCAGCACCCCATATGACAAATGTTTCATTACAAGTATGGTGCCTGTGATTTCCCCTCAAACCACCAGGTTGGATTTCTCCAAGATGAATTGAAACACAGCTCACAGCTCCACCTGTAAACAAACACAATCATTTCCTCAACTACCAGCAAATGCATTTTGTTTCAGGGATCAGATTTGAGTTGGAAATCCAAATCCAGAGGAAACCCAATAAAATTCATTTTCCTACAACTTCACAAGAATTTAAATTCAATATTTATACAACCAACAGGCTACAGAATCAGTGTCATACAGTGCAATAAAAAGCAGCCAAATGGATTCAAATCAAAATACTCTTTCATGACAATGCAATGGAAACGGATGCATTTTGATGCAAACAAATAATACAAAAAATAAAAAATTATTTCACCCATCAACTCTCTCTCTCACTTTTCAAAGAAAATGCCATCAATTACCTTTCAAATTACGAAAAGAGAAAAGCAACAAAAAAGGAAAACAAGAAAGAGAAAGGGGGTGTGCCTGAAATGCCAGAATCAAGGGCAAGGGAGATGGGGTCGAGCAGCCATCCCCTCTTGTCTTTTGCAATCCGAGAAGGAAACCCAGAGCTGAACCTAATGAGATTGGCGCTGGAATCACTCAATTGGCTCCATTTTTTATGGGTGAGGGGCTTGTCTTTGTCTTTAGAAATATGGGAAGGAGCAGAGGAGAGGTAGGAGGAGTGTTGGAGTCTGAGAGAGACCCATGTGAGCAAAAGCAGGATGGAGAGCAGAAAAGGGAAGGCATGCGGCTTCTTCAGAAAGTGGACAAGTGATGAGGAGAATTGGATGCTTTGGCTGTGGAATGGGTTCTCTGAGCTCTGGCTGTTCCTTCGAGGGTTTGCCATCACATTCTCTCTCCCGTCTCTTCACATTTCACTTGACATCGTGTCGGTATATTTGGAATTTGTGTTTCAGACCAAAAAAAATATTTGGAATTTGTGTTTTTATTAATTTTTATATTGCTGCTATTTCCACCATCGTCTTATTTCTCCACCAACCTTATATTCTCGCCTATTATTTAAATTTAAAAAAGCACAATTCTATCTTTCCACTCATCATTACTCTTAAAATACATTTTAATTATTAATTCATGTAAATTCTCTTTTTTATTTCTCTACCCACCTTATCTTCTCACCTACTATTTAAATTTAAAAAAGCACAATCATATCTTTCCACCCACCATTATTCTTAAAATACCCTTTAATTATTAATTCACGTAAAATCTCTTTCCTATTTTCCCACCTACGTTATCTTCTACTATTTAAAATTTGAAAAAACACAATCTTATCTTTCCACCCACTGTTATTCCTAAAATACCATTTAATTATTAATTCAAGTAAATTCTCTTTACTAACCCAATCATATGATGCCAAATTCTATTATTTTGACTTCCCTCTTCCTTCTATTATCGGTAGCTTGTTGTAACCCTCTTTTTAAAATTGTTATTTTCTTGTCTTAACCTTTAGTTCTTCTACAACTCAACCAAAAAAATATCTCAACGTTACTCTTCCAAATCACAGAGTTGAACGATTATCTAATTTGAGTGGCTGGTAAATTTTCAAGTAATTGAAATTGGGGACGAAGGCACGAAAATGAAACGAAGCCCAAAATGCACAAGAAAAAAGAGTTAGAAATCTGAGGATGAGAACTTTGATTCAGGGTGAAGAGATACATGAATTACACGGTTTAACGGGGAATAAAGTTTTTACTGTTGTAACCCCAAAGGTTATGGATGCCCACCATAAGTCTATTGTAATTCCTCCATTATACCCATCATTATACCTATCATTATAGGGTTGTAACCTATGCACTAAATACCATATTTATCATTGGTTCTTATGTTTTGTAACACACCACTTAAGGGTGGTAAATGATATTTCCTATGCCTATAAATAGTAGGCACTAAAGATGAATAAGACACTTGAGCATTGAGCTGTTGAGAACTACTCTTACTTTTCATATACTTTCTCTATTCAGTTTTACAACATGTTATTAGCACGACTCTATTATCAATTGAGGATCTTTGCTTGGACTTGGTATAATTTTTCTTATCTAATTTCTTATTTTATTTTGATTGATGCTATAATATTTTTTTTTATTTCACTAACCAAATTTCCTTGAGACATAATCTCACACATGTTGATTAGAATAAGACAGAAGGATGCTATGACTCAAAGTTTGGTTCTACCATGTTCTTAGCTTTTCTTTTCTAACCAATTGTGCAAGGTCTCTATTATATATATATATTTATTTATTTATTTAATATACACTATAACATGCATATATAATATATAATAAACGGTTGCATTTTTATAAAGATGGATTTTATTTATATATTAGAACCCAAAGTTCACATCCTAATGATTTAAACCTGAAGTTTTAAATCAAAGAAATCCCATAATTCTAGAACCTGAAGCTCTAAGTTATATAATTATTTTAGAGCCTGAAGCCCTAAATGTATAGAACTCAAATCTGTAATTTTGAGTGACTAATTATGCATATGTTCATTTATTTAAATTTTTTTATTTGATAGTAATATGATCATTTTTATTATTATTGAGATGTATTTTAATTTTTCATGTTTACAATTAATTAATTCTGAAATATTTGATTTTTATTTTTTAGAGATACTCAACAATGTCAAATCTCATGAGGCTTGAGTTTGTGGCACTTGACATTTCTGGCAAAAACTATTTGACCTGGATCCTTGATGCTGAAATTCATTTGAATGCAAAGGATCTTAGAAATACCATCAAGGAAAGAAATGAAGCATCCCTACAGGTTCGCTTGAAAGCTATGATTTTCCTCCACCATCACCTTCATGAAGGATTGAAATCTAACTACCTTGGGGTGAAGGATCCTGCTATCCAATAGAAAAATTTGGAAGAAAGTATGACCATTAGAAGAGTATAATTCTTCCAAAGGCTCGTTATGATTGGATGCACCTGCGCTTGCAGGATTTCAAAATAGTGAATGAGTATAACTCAACAATGTTCAAAACTGTCTCTCAATTGAGGTTGTGTGGAGACACGGTTATTGATGAAGATATGTTGGAGAAAACATTCACAACTTTTCATGCATCAAACATGCTTCTGCAGCAACAATATCGAGAAAAAAGATTTACAAAATATTCCCAACTGATTTCATGTCTCCTTATTGCTGAACAAAACAATGAGCTTTTGATGAAAAACCATAATTCCCACCCAACTGGCTCAAAACCATTTCCTGAAGCAAATGCAAGCAATCATGGCTGTGGTCGAGGTCGTAGTTATGGTCGTGGCCGTGGTCGTGGTCATTATAATTTTCGAAACCGAGGTGGTCACAATCATGCCTCAAATAAAAAAAAGTGCACCATACCACCAAAAGTGGAATGACGATGAAGAAAAACAAGGAAAAGGGAAATGTGTGCAGATTAATTCTGAAAAAAAAAAAGTGATGAGGCTTGTTATAGGTGTGGCATGAAAAGACATTGGTCTTGTACCTGTCGTACGGCAAAACACCTGGTTAATCTTTATCAAGCATCAACTAAGGGAAAGATAAAAGAGAAAGAAACAAACTTCATCGATTTCAGCAACATTTTTTATGATTTTACTGAGCCAATGAATATCACCTATTTGGATGTGTTATATTTCTTTGCAGAACCAAGCGGCACATTTGACCATTCATATGGTGATGGAAATACCAATGTTGGTGATGAAAATATGAAGGATGGTGATGATGATGCCAATGATGGAAACCCCAATATTGACTAATTTTATGTTGCTATATTATGTTGCTTTATTTCAATTCAATAAAACGATATGAACTTACGATTTAAGTTTCAGTTTTTCATTTGTAATGCTTTCAATCCAATAAAGTGATCTATGATCACATTATTTTATTTTATTTTTATTATATTTATTCATAAACTTATTATATGTATTTTTCTTTAAATGAAGAAGCATGGAAAATGTCAATGCTTTGAGCAATTCCAAGATCCAAGATGGAGATGTATGTTTGGTGGACAGTGCAACAACACATACAATCCTTCGGGATAAGAAATATTTTTCAAACTTAAAATTAGCAAAAGCCAATGTTAATACAATTTCAGGTAGTGCAAAGCTAATCGAAGGCTCTAGAAGAGCCAGTTTAATATTACCTGGAGGAACACACAATTATATCAAAGAGGCTTTATATTCTGTCAGATCTAGAAGAAATCTTGTGAGAATGTGAAGGTAAAACGTCCCACATTGGAAAGTTGAGAAACCTAGCAAGAGCTTATAAGGAGTTGGACTATTCCCCTCATTGCCAATTGGTTTTGGGGTGGAACCTCAACTTCCTTTATGGTATCAGAGCGAGTTGCCCACGTGTGAAAGCCCAACGGCCACACGTGCTCCACGTCACCTAATATGTGTTGTCCACATGTTAGGCTTGAAAATTCGCCACACCTGTGGGGGCGTGTGAGAATATGAAAGTAAAAAGTCCCACATTGGAAAGTTGAGAAACCTAGCAAGGGCTTATAAGGAGTTAGGCTACTCCCCTCATTGCCAATTGATTTTGGGGTGGAACCTCAACTTCCTTCAAATCTGATTAGTTTTAAGGATATACGTCTAAATGGGTTTCATATTGACACTACAAATGAGGGGAATATAGAATATCTGCTCATTACTTCTATTGTTTCATGCCATAAGCATGTAGTAGAAAAACTTCCAGCTTTCTTATATGGCTTGTATTATACAATTATAAGTGCAATAGAATCAAATATCATAATGAACCAGAAGTTCAGTGATCCAAAGCTTTTTATGCTTTGGCATGACCGACTTGGCCATCCGGGGTCAACAATGACATGTCGAATAATTGAAAATTCACATGGTCATCCATTAAAGAACCAGAGGATTCTTTTATCCAGTGATTGTCCATGCCAAGCTTGCTCACACGGAAAATTGGTTATTAAACCATCTCCCTTGAAAGTTGCTAGTGAATCCCCAACATTTTTACAACAAATCCGAGGGGATATATGTGGACCTATTCATCCACCATGTGGGCCATTTCGTTATTTCATGGTTTTAATAGACGCATCATCAAGATTGTCACATGTTTGCCTAATTTCTACTTGTTCTATTGCATTTGCTAAGCTTCTTGCTCAAATAATCAAATTGAGGGCACAATTTTCTGACTATCCAATTAAGACAATTCGTCTTGATAATGCTTGTGAGTTTACATCTCAAGCATTTGATGATTATTGCATGTCCATTGGCATTGGTGTTGAAAATCTAGTTGCACATATACATACTCAAAATGGATTAGTAGAGTCCTTTATCAAATGCCTTCAAATGATTGCTCCGCCTTTACTTTTAAGGTCAAAATTACCTACTTCTGTTTGGGGACATGCTATATTGCATGCTGCATCTTTGGTTCGCATCCAACCAACAGCTTATCATCAATACTCTCCATTACAACTTGGTTTGGGCCAACAACCTAATATTTCTCATTTAAAAATTTTTGGTTGTGCTGTATATGTTCCCATTTCTCCACTAAAGAGAACTAAGATGGGCCTCAAAGATATCTTGGAATTTACATTGGATTTAATTCTCCATCCATAATTAGATATCTTGAACCCCTGATATGTTTATAGCACGCTTTGCGGATTGCCATTTTGATGAGATAATTTTCCCACCATTAGGAGGAGAAAAAGTGTTGCTTCCTGAAGAACGGCGTGAAATTACATGGAATGCATCATCATTGTCTCATCTGGATCCACATAAAAATCAAATTGAACATGAAGTTCAAAGGATCATCCATTTGCAAAGTATAGCAAATCAATTACCAGATGCTTTTACTGACATAAAAAAAGTAACAAAATCTCAGATACTGGCTGTAAATGCTCCAGCAAGGATTGGTGTCCCTAAAGGTCAATATGATAGTACATTAAAGGCACACTTGAAGCGTGGTCGTCCTATTGGTGCTAAAGATAAAAATCCCCGAAAGAAAAGGACACAAGAAGTGCCTATTCCAGAAGAAGATAAAAATCCAAAACAAATTAGTACTCTTGATGAGCCAAAAACTAACCAGTTTAAAATTGATGAAGATATAGCCCTTATAGAGGCACATACACTAGAAGAAGTACATACATCAGAAGAGATCTCTTTGAATTATATGAGTACAAGAGAAAGCTGGGATAGAAAGAAAACTATTGTTGATGATGTCTTTGCATACATGGTTGCTATAGAAATTATAAAAGATAATGAGGATCTTGAACGAAAAATTGTTGAAGAATGTCGATATAGAGAGGATTGGCCAAAATGGAAAGATGTGATCTAAGCAGAATTAAATTCTTTGGAAAATCGTAAAGTATTCGGACCAGTAGTCAAAACACCTGCAAGTGTGAAACCAGTTGGATACAAATGGGTGTTTGTAAGGAAACATAACGAGAAAAATGAAATTGTAAGATACAAACCACAGCTTGTAGCAAAAGATTTCTAGCAGAGACCTGGAATCAATTATGAGGAAACATATTCCCCTGTGATAGATGCAATCACATTATGTTTCTTGATTAGTTTGGTTGTCACAGAAAGACTTGATATGAAACTCATGGATGTAGTTACTGCATACCTATACGGATCACTTGAGAATGATATCTATATAAAGATCCCAGAAGGATTTAAATTGCCTAAAGCAAATGAACCAAAATATCATGACATGTATTCAATTAAATTACAACGATCCTTGTATGGATTAAAGCAATCTGGAAGAATGTGGTATAACCGCCTTAGTGAATATCTTATACAAGAAGGATATGTAAATAATCCAATTTGTCCATGTGTTTTTATTAAAAGATCTGGAAGTGGATTTGCTATTATTGCAGTATATGTGGATGATTTAAACCTTGTTGGAACTCCTGAAGAGCTTACAAAGACTGTTGCTTATTTAATGAAGGAATTTGAGATGAAAAATCTTGGGGAGACTAAATTTTATCTCGACTTGCAGATCGAGCATTTTCCAACTGGAATCTTTATCCATCAATCAACATATACATAAAAAGTTTTAAAACGATTTTATATGGATAAAGCTCATCCATTAAGTAGCCCCATGGTTGTTCGATCACTTGATGTAAAGAAAGATCCTTTTCGCCCACGAGAAGATAATGAAGAATTACTTGGTCCTGAAGTACCATACCTTAGTGCAATTGGAGCTTTAATGTATCTTGCAAATTATACACAGCCTGATATAGCTTTTTCTATCAACTTATTAGCAAGGTATAGTTCTGCACCAACTAAGAGACATTGGAATGGTGTTAAACATATACTACGGTATCTTCGTGGAACAACTGACATGGGTTTATTTTATTCAAAAGGGTCAAAATCCCAAATAGTTGGCTATGCTGATGCTGGTTATTTTTCTGATTCACATAAAGGTAGATCACAAACAGGGTATGTGTTCACTTGTGGTGGTGCTACTATATCATGGCTGTTTGTAAAGCAAACATTAGCCACCACTTCTTCAAACCATTCTGAAATATTAGCATTGCATGAAGCAAGTTGGGAATGTATATGGCTGAGATCTCTGATACAACATATTCGAGAAACAAGTGGGTTGTCTTCAATCAAAAATTCTCCAACATTGCTATATGAAGATAACACTGCTTGTATTGCTCAAATCACAAATGGATACGTCAAAGGTGATAGAACCAAACACATTTTCCCAAAAAATTTCTACACACTTGAACTTCAGAAGAATGGTGACATAGATGTTCAACAAATACAATCCAGCAACAACTTTGCATATTTATTCACGAAAGCACTGCCAACTACAACAAGATGGTCAACCATATTGGAATGCGTCAACTCAAGGATCTTGCTAGCATCAGGGGGAGCGTGTCATAATTGAGACCTTCACACTGTACTCTTTTTCCTTCCTTTTGGTTTTTTTCCCACTGGGTTTTTCCAAGCAAGATTTTAATGAGGTAGTGTCACACGTTCTATATTACACATGGATATGTACTCTTTTCCCTTCGCCTAGGTTTTGTCCCACCAGGTTTTACTGGCAAAGTTTTAATGAGGCATACTCCATGCATGGTGGACATCCAAGGGGGAGTGTTGTAACTTCAAAGGTTATGGATGCCCACCATAAGTCCATTGTAATTCCTCCACTATACCCATCATTATATCTTTCATTATAGGGTTGTAACCTATGCACTAAATACCATATTTATCATTGGTTATTATTTTTGTAACCCACCACTTAAGGGTGGTAAATGATGATCTATTTCATATGCCTATAAATAGTAGGCACTAAAGATGAATAAGACACTTGAGCATTGAGCTATTGAGAATATCTATTCACTTTTACAACATTTACTTATTTATTAATGGTTTTTTTAGGGGGTTACAAAAAGCTTGGATTTTTACAATCTAAATTTTTCTAACATAACAATTTCATAAATCTTTGACAAGTGGCGCAACACAATCTGCGGGACCAGCAGCGCTAGCCCCAATCGCTCTTCCTTGCATATGGGCTGCATTGGCCTTGAATGGGCTCCACCAAATAGTTTTTCAGCCCAGGCAATAGATGGATTGGTATTTGGCCCTAAGTTTGGGTTTTCCCAAATTTTGGCCCCTTACTTTTCTTGGGTTGGGAGATGAATTGGGCTATAATTGGGGATTTTTTTAGTTTGGCCTTATGGGTTGGAGATTATCTGAGCAAGGAGAAAAGTTTGATTTGAATTGGAGGAGAAAGATAGGGAGAGACTTAAGAGGAGGGGGGGCAGGAAAAGAAGGAAGGAAAGGTAGCTTGCTTATGTAGTGCTTGTGCTAAGGGGGAAAGACATAGAATTGATAGGGAACCGTAGCCAAGTGGCTAAGAGGGACAACTGAAGGGAAGAGAAAAGAGAAGTGAATTAGGAAGAAAAAAAGAAAAAAGAATGTTCCAGCACTTGCAGGCGAAGAAGCAAAAAGATAAACAAGGAGAGAGAAATGAGGAAAAGGGAAGTCAAAATAATATACAGCTAGCATCATATGATTGGATTGGGATACTCACGTCTATACTTAAGTCCTTAAAAGTCATTTTACAAAGTGGTAAAATTGTGTTTAAAATTTTGAAGATTAGGGGGAGTGGAGAAATAGGACAGATGGGTGGAACTAACAACATTCGTGGAATATATTTTTTTTTTTCCAAAGTTTTTTTAATAGAAATTATGGGATTGCATTTATACTTCAATCAAAAAAGCCACCAACTACAAAGGGGCAATACAATCTAGCCACAAATGGCCACTACAATAACGGGGCGATCTAACATCAAAATTAAGACAATCTGGGGCTCCTTCACTAAAAATCACACAGGATTGAAGAAACTCTGGCATAGGCATCCTAACTAAGAGTACAAACTTACAACAACCAAAAAGAGATAAAGCTTGAAAAAACCAAGACAGAACAATACAAATAAAATGACTCTCACAAAGGAGAGATGAAAAGCTCTCACAAAGGAGAGATGAAAAACTCTCACAAAAGGAGAGGTGAAAAACTCTCACAAAAGGAGAGGTGAAAACTCAAAGAGTCTTTGCTACTTATTCCAAACATGAAGAAACCGCAACAAAAGGAGAGGTGAAAACTCAAAGAGTCTTTGCTACTTATTCCAAACATGAAGAAACCGCAAAAAAGATGGTGGTATTGATCCGACAAGGAGATGCATCCGCATGTGATGAGTGGAAGGAAAATCATAACATAACGAAGACAAATAGGAGAAACCTTCTGTCTCTGAAAATAGGGGAAGAGAGGAGAAGGGAGGAAGGAAGAAGTGAGGAAGAGAATGTTAGTAGTATGCCCTTAAAGCCAACTAATTATACGATAATTAATGTTAAAGACATCTTATGTAAAGACTTATTAAGTTATTCATGGGCAAGACCAATTGTTTTCGACCATGATATCTGGTATATTATTATAGTAGTAAAACAACTGCAGTCCTAGGAATATAAGTGGACATGAGAATTATGTATTGAGATTTCATACATCGAGACTTATCATGATCCCATGATCCTAAATATGTTCTTCGTCATATGAGTATCAATTGGGCGTTAATATTCCGCCAAGACCAATGTAGACAAAAAAAATTTGGCAAATTAAATTCCACTAAATAAGAAAATAATTAAGGTTTGGTGGATTAAATTGTGGGCCTCATGATTCACCCACGTGGCATATGACTCATCAAAATTGGATTAATTTTCAAAGGTGACACGTGTCGACATCCGATGGAGTGCATCAAACGATTCAAATTGAAGATAAAATTAAAGGGAAGGATCTTCTATGATTGACTTTGATTTAAATCAAATATCAATCAAGTCAATCAATGGAAGATAATTTAATTAAATTCCCAAATTATCAGAATTGATTTCAAATCAAATCAAAATCCCACAAAGTAAGACCCTAAAGTAGGAAAGTCATTTAGGTCAAGAATCCTACAGGGGCCTATAAATAGGAGGCCTCAAGACAAAGGAAAGAACACTTAGACAGACCAAGCACTCGGAAAAATCAGAAAACTCTCTGCATTCTTCATCCTACTTTGGAAGAGCCACCTAGAACAACAAATAGGTGCTGGTTCCTCCATGCTCGAAAAACCCAATCACTAAACAAGTCTTGTGCTACCTGTTTGGTCAAGATCAAGTTTCTATGACCATTGTATCAAACAAAATTTTCTTTAAACACTTAGGAGATCGAATCAGAGGATTTCATACAGAGATTGTAATCCTAAATTTCATTAATATAAATATTACTTTGTACATGTGTTCTTGTCTCACCTATTGCAGGATTTCGTGTTTACAAATTTGGCACACCAAATGGGACTATCTTTGCCTCTCATCTCTTTCTCCAGTTTTAAGCTCAGTCAATCACTAAAAATGATGGCTTCCAAGAAGATTCAAACCATTTCTGCAACAAGAGGCAATGAAAACTTATTTAAAATTAAATTACAACCCAAATATGAAATGAAGTGCGATGAGAATATTTAAAATTACAACCCGAATATGAAATGTGCAATGAAAACTTAAATCGTTGCAACAAAGTTTGTTGAACAAACCATGGTGTCTCTCACAACTCAAAGAGTAGGTAATGATTATGTGGAAGCAAATCGAGGAGGTAGTGTTGTTGTACAAGTTTGAGTACCGGCCACATCTAATAAAAAACAAGTTAAACAAAATAGTAAATTATGTTAAAAAAAACAAACATGAATGTTAAAATTTTATAAACCAGCTGCACTCTCTCGAACCATCTCGACCAGCCGACTTTAGAGAGCGATTTCTCCCAACTCAGACCACCGTTTCAGGCAATACCGGTCCCAAACGAACCACCTCACTTCCCTCTATCAGCCCTGCCCCTCCTCAGCCTCCATCCGCCACTGTAGTAGCCGGAAACTTCCACGAAACAGGCCGGGTCCGACAGTTTTTCCGAAAATTTGTGGGAGCTCGTTCTCCTTCGTTTCTCAACCAAATCGATCGAGTAAGGTATGGTTTCTCAGCTATTTTTTCGTGTTCTAGATGATGGGTATATGAGCTTCGATCGATTTTAGCGTTAAGGGGTTAAATTTTCGACTTGAAGTTTGGCCGAAACTTCGGCCCTTCGAAACTACCATTTCCGGTCACTTTTTGGGGGTAGTCCAAGAACAAAAGTGACTCCAAATGGGGTGTTTTACCTAGGGTAGGAGTTTGGAGTCTCGGTTCCACGATTTTTTCGGCACACCCGAATCGCTTTGGACACCCGATCTGCCCCGCGCGTGTGGCAGCGCGTGGGTCAGGGTGGTGGCATGGTTCTGGCCAGTTTTGAGGTCCTCGTGTCGTCACGAGTACGTGGGATTTCGCGGATCTCAATTCGGAGTCCGTTTGAGCCCCGAACGGATTTTCCATATCGCGCGATCCGTGGGTGCAGTGTCGTGTGATCGTTGGATTGCGCTGAATTTTGGATAGGTCGGTCTACGTGACTTCAGGATCGCGTAGGATTTGACGGATTGCGAATCGGAGTCCCGGATACTCCGGAATCGCGAACCCTGGGGCTAGGGTTAGGGTTTTAAGCGATAACGCGATTTTAGCCAATCCGACCGTCCGATTCGGACCAATTTCGCAGAACTTGGTTCCCGCCCTATGAGAAACTTTCCGGGAAGCTCAGCTTGGCCATCGGAGACCGTGGACCCACGGGGTCCCGGATCGGCCTATCGAGCAGCTCATGGCTTATCGAGGTTCTCTCTTGAGGCCGGCCTAACTGTTTAAAAAGCTGAGGCGGGCATAGGAATAACTTGATTAAGTGTTTGTATTTCTAGGAGCCGGGGGCAGGGTGTTTAGTTAAATTTCGTTTTATTCAGCAGTTTATTAATTTAATCTTTCGGGGTAATCAGGCACCAGGAGCTCGGCAGAAGTGTAAAGGAGACCTCTGAGGGATCGAAGTAGCTTGGACCATCTGTGAGTGGACCTTCTTTCATAAATCAGATTTCATGAATGAATTGATGTGCTTTTATATGAATTGATGTGCTTTTATATAAAATAGATTTTATAAATGATTTTATATAAATGAGTTTTATAAATGAGTTTATTTGAGTAAGTTTCTTCATTCAGTCTTTGAGTAAGTTTTAATACGATTTTGAATATGATCAGTACAGTAATAATTCTATAAGTCGGTGCTGCTTATTTACCAGTTACAGAAACAGAGTTTGAGTTTTGAATCAGTTAAGACCGCAGCACGACTTGAGTTTTACAGTTATTATTCAGATATTTCTTTTTTAAAAGGACATTATTTTAAAACCACCTCGTACCCGTTTTTCTTTATGGTGATTACCCAGAGTCGGACCGATGTCTACGGACATCCAGTCTGATTATAGTTCAGTCAGTGCACTTGACTTGCCTCACGAGTTTCGGGGACGCTCGGACCGTGAGTGCCAGGATTTGCGGCTCGGCAGACTTGGTGTCCCGAGACCTGCCAGGATTGCGGCTCGGCTGACTTTATGTCCCCGAGACCTGCCAGGATTGCGGATCAGGCTGACTACGGTCCCCTGCATCCTGCCAGAGCGACTCGAGTTGACTTGGTGTCATCGAGGAATCTGCCGGCGGGACAGGCTGATCATAGTCCCCTGATTTCGCCAGTTTGCGGCTCGGGTAAGTCTGTGTGACGCCCGAGACCTGCCAGGGAATTGACGGAAATGACAGGGGTACATACTGGTGGTATTTTCAAAGGATTCTGAGTTTCTTTATTAAATGTTGATTTTCAGCTATAATAAATCAGTTTTTCTGATTTTTCGGACATAGATCCCTTTATATTTATTCAGTTATGAAAGGTCTGAGTACAGAGTTTTTATACGCATTTGATTTCAGTACTTTTATGAAAGCTTTGAATTCAGTGGTTTTTGTATGAAACTTTCGAGCTTGAATATGACTGATATAGAATGCCTTGAATTGACTATGCGTGATGTAGAAAGTAAGTATTCAGTTTTATTTACTTAAATTTCTTTTTTTACAATGGGGGATATTATGTTTATGAGAATTATTTTTGAAGAACATTATTTTTGGTCCACTCACATTTTCAACTTGTTTTTCGCCCCCAGGCCGTAGAAGTACGCGGGATCCACCACCGGGCCAATTATAGTTTCCGCGCCAAGGTAAAGTTTTGCAGAAAATCCTTGCAACCTTGAAAACCCTAGAAAATGCTCTGATATCATGTTGAACATAAGGAACTGAGGTTGGAATCTGTTTGTTGACTTAGTCTGGCTGTTGGTAGGGTTTTTGAGATTGTTCGACAGGTGAAAATTTTGGGATAAGTCAAAAATACAGGGGAGACTCTGCCGAATTTTCGGCAGAAGTCTAAGGCAATTTTAAAGAAGAATTGAAGTAAGAAGGGTAAAAAGGACAATTGTGCCCGACATTCGCCAGGTGTCGGACACGCACAGGACTTGGCTCGAATTTCAAAGTGGAAATTGGGTTGGGTCCTGTCAATTTGGTATCAGAGCATAGGTTTTACTTCCTGTAGACTTCGCACTCTGTGCATTTTCGTTCTCTTCTCAAGTTGGGCCCAAATGGTGGTGGTATCCGTAGGAAAATTAGATAGTTATCCCGATGTAAGGGGATGAAATTCCCAAGTCAGACAGGAGCTGCATCGGTATCTGAACCGGTATGGTAATATTTAGTAAGGGGTGTGTAAGGAGCCGTACCTACTATACCTAGTAGACAGGGAGATCCTAACACGCAGTAAACCCTGGAGATATTAGCCCAGGCTATAATCAGCCAGGGATCCATCCGCAGGATGGGTGGATCAAGTAAACAGGAGTAAGAACTATAAATTGAAATCATAATGGTATCTAGTAGTAAAAGAGGATTGAGTTGAAGGTATATAGTAGGTCATAGAGATCTTGGTTGTTCCACAGGAGAATAAAGTTTTGGGCAGGATTTGGTTAAGAAGTGATGTTAAAATCTTCCGATTCATACGGAGTAAGCAGTTTGGGAACAGAAGGTGATAGTCAATCTCATTCATGAAGGAGTGAATAAAGGAGTTTTTATAACAGCATAGAGGAAAATGGTTAAACTCGAATATGAGAAAAAGGTTTCATGTATAACAGAGATCGGAAAGTAAGAAGTAGTACTTAGTTGCGTTAAGGTTAAAAAGCCTCCATCCCAGGTATTGTGATTAGTTAGTGGTGATGTCTGTCCCAGCCAGATAAGGGGCAGACTATGGGGTGCACTCTGTACACAGTATTAGGAAGGAGATAATCTTACTCAGGAAGAGATCAAGAGAGATACTACAGTGGTGATTACAGTTTTCCATCATCGAACGACCGCAGGCTTGGAGGCCATCGAATTGGAGCTAATGCCAGTAGAGAAACCAGTTAGAATGGTAATATTGCAAATTGTTTTAAGGCTAGTGTAGCCAAAAGTGTGGAGAGACAGGTGTTGATAAGCTCTAACAGGAGACGTTGCCCTAGTGTGCTAGAAGTGGTAGGTACCCTTCTGAACCCTGCTAGCGGGATGATAGTCTCTACAGTTTAGAATTAGAAATCCAAGTTAAGTTTCAGCTGGACTCAGGTAAAAGAAGTTTTGGGCCTTGATTTCAGCTTGATATCGTAATTCACTCTAGACAGATGACCAGCTGAAGAAAATGATTCAAATTGTGGAAAAGTTATTGGGACATAATGTACTACAGTTTCAAGAAGGATTTGAATAAAAAGATGCTGATTTGAGAGTATGCCATAAGTGACAGTTGTTGGGTTTCCTTGGACTAGATGTTTCTAATAGATGCCTTACTCGAGACATAGTACGGATCACCCAAGTATGAAGAAAGAATGTTAAGCAAGGTTCATCGGAATCTTGAAAAGATTGTGGGAAATAAAGAATCTGATTGAATTAAGCAGAAGAAAACTCAAAGTAATCCAGGTTTGGCAAGAAGTAATGCGGGTACTAGAAGAAGGATCTTCAGATAAGTATTCTTGATAGTTACCGTTTAAGGAAAGTATAATGAAACTTAAGGAAACAAGGGAGTTAATCCTAGTCGTATCAGACCCAAGGAAGTATTAGAACGTGTAGAAATCAAGCAGTTCAGATTTTGGCGAGGAAGGTAATTAGCCGTCAATGGTAATCTGCAGTGTAATAACCTGAGTTACAGATGCATGAGTAATCCTTCCCCGCTTGGAATCACGGAGCAGTAAATTTCGAGGACGAAATTTTTATAAGGGGGGTAGATTGTAAGAACCCAAAACAAAATATCTAAAAAGAAAGAAAATATCTAAAAAGTAAAGAAAATATCTTTTAGCTAAAAGACAATTTTGCCCTTGCATTATTTAATAGGGGAAAAGTTGACTTTTTGATCGGGAAAGAATTTGGTAATTTCGATTACACCGTTGCGTAGAGCACGGCGAAACGAGTCCGTAGACACGGAGTAGACCCGAATCGGAGTTGTAACGAAGGAGTTATGGTCAAAAGAGTCTCAGTGGCAGAACCGTAAATATTTCGAAGTTCAGTTTTTATAAACCCAGCTGCACTCTCTCGAACCATCTCGACCAGCCGACTTTAGAGAGCGATTTCTCCCAACTCAGACCACCGTTTCAGGCAATACCGGTCCCAAACGAACCACCTCACTTCCCTCTATCAGCCCTGCCCCTCCTCAGCCTCCATCCGCCACTGTAGTAGCCGGAAACTTCCACGAAACAGGCCGGGTCCGACAGTTTTTCCGAAAATTTGTGGGAGCTCGTTCTCCTTCGTTTCTCAACCAAATCGATCGAGTAAGGTATGGTTTCTCAGCTATTTTTCGTGTTCTAGATGATGGGTATATGAGCTTCGATCGATTTTAGCGTTAAGGGGTTAAATTTTCGACTTGAAGTTTGGCCGAAACTTCGGCCCTTCGAAACTACCATTTCCGGTCACTTTTTGGGGGTAGTCCAAGAACAAAAGTGACTCCAAATGGGGTGTTTTACCTAGGGTAGGAGTTTGGAGTCTCGGTTCCACGATTTTTTCGGCACACCCGAATCGCTTTGGACACCCGATCTGCCCCGCGCGTGTGGCAGCGCGTGGGTCAGGGTGGTGGCATGGTTCTGGCCAGTTTTGAGGTCCTCGTGTCGTCACGAGTACGTGGGATTTCGCGGATCTCAATTCGGAGTCCGTTTGAGCCCCGAACGGATTTTCCATATCGCGCGATCCGTGGGTGCAGTGTCGTGTGATCGTTGGATTGCGCTGAATTTTGGATAGGTCGGTCTACGTGACTTCAGGATCGCGTAGGATTTGACGGATTGCGAATCGGAGTCCCGGATACTCCGGAATCGCGAACCCTGGGGCTAGGGTTAGGGTTTTAAGCGATAACGCGATTTTGGCCAATCCGACCGTCCGATTCGGACCAAATTCGCAGAACATGGTTCCCGTTCTATGAGAAACCTTCAGGGAAGTCCAGATTGGCCATCGGAGACCGTGGACCCCACGGGTCCCGGGTCGGCCGATCTGACAGTTATCGCTTAGCTGAGTATCGGACCTCCCAAAACTGGTCCAACTGTCCGAAAGGCTAATGTGGGCATAGGAGTATTTTTGTAAATTGAAAAGCACGTATTTCTAGGAGCCGGGGGCAGGGTGTTTAGTTGAAATTCGTTTTATTTCAGCAGTTTATTAATTTAATCTTTCGGGGTAATCAGGCACCAGGAGCCCGACAGGATTTTAAAAGGAGACCTCTGAGGGATCGAAGTAGCTCGGACCATCTGTGAGTGGACCTTCTTTCATAAATCAGATTTCATGAATGAATTGATGTGTTTTTATATGAATTGATGTGCTTTTATATAAAATAGATTTTATAAATGATTTTATATAAATGAGTTTTATAAATGAGTTTATTTGAGTAAGTTTCTTCATTCAGTCTTTGAGTAAGTTTTAATACGATTTTGAATATGAGCAGTACAGTAATAATTCTATAAGTCGGTGCTGCTTATTTACCAGTTACAGAAACAGAGTTTGAGTTTTGAATCAGTTAAGACCGCAGCACGACTTGAGTTTTACAGTTATTATTCAGATATTTCTTTTTAAAAGGACATTATTTTAAAACCACCTCGTACCCGTTTTTCTTTATGGTGATTACCCAGAGTCGGACCGATGTCTACGGACATCCAGTCTGATTATAGTTCAGTCAGTGCACTTGACTTGCCTCACGAGTTTCGGGGACGCTCGGACCGTGAGTGCCAGGATTTGCGGCTCGGCAGACTTGGTGTCCCGAGACCTGCCAGGATTGCGGCTCGGCTGACTTTATGTCCCCGAGACCTGCCAGGATTGCGGATCAGGCTGACTACGGTCCCCTGCATCCTGCCAGAGCGACTCGAGTTGACTTGGTGTCATCGAGGAATCTGCCGGCGGGACAGGCTGATCATAGTCCCCCGATTTCGCCAGTTTGCGGCTCGGGTAAGTCTGTGTGACGCCCGAGACCTGCCAGGGAATTGACGGAAATGACAGGGGTACATACTGGTGGTATTTTCAAAGGATTCTGAGTTTCTTTATTAAATGTTGATTTTCAGCTATTATAAATCAGTTTTTCTGATTTTTTGGACATAGATCCCTTTATATTTATTCAGTTATGAAAGGTCTGAGTACAGAGTTTTTATACGCATTTGATTTCAGTACTTTTATGAAAGCTTTGAATTCAGTGGTTTTTGTATGAAACTTTCGAGCTTGAATATGACTGATATAGAATGCCTTGAATTGACTATGCGTGATGTAGAAAGTAAGTATTCAGTTTTATTTACTTAAATTTCTTTTTTTACAATGGGGGATATTATGTTTATGAGAATTATTTTTGAAGAACATTATTTTTGGTCCACTCACATTTTCAACTTGTTTTTCGCCCCCAGGCCGTAAAAGTACGCGGGATCCACCACCGGGCCAATTATAGTTTCCGCGCCAAGGTAAAGTTTTGCAGAAAATCCTTGCAACCTTGAAAACCCTAGAAAATGCTCTGATATCATGTTGAACATAAGGAACTGGGGTTGGAATCTGTTTGTTGACTTAGTCTGGCTGTTGGTAGGGTTTCTGAGATTGTTCGACAGGTGAAAATTTTGGGATAAGTCAAAAATACTGGGGAGACTCTGCCGAATTTTCGGCAGAAGTCTAAGGCAATTTTAAAGAAGAATTGAAGTAAGAAGGGTAAAAAGGACAATTGTGCCCGACATTCGCCAGGTGTCGGACACGCACAGGACTTGGCTCGAATTTCAAAGTGGAAATTGGGTTGGGTCCTGTCATTAAGTGCTTCAAGTTCTTTATAGAATGCAAGCTCTTCATCTGTTGGTTCCTTGTAGAAAGCAAAATTTATCCACCTAAGCCAACCACTAGTACACACTAATGCCTCTACCATTTTAGGTGTCAATGAACTTCTAAAAGGATCCACAATCCTCTTGCCTAGGCTTAAGGCATTCTCACTAGCAACGGCTGAGCTTGGGATTGCAAAGATATCCTTGGCAATCTTTGAAAGGATTGGATATCTACCCTTGTTAGGACCAGTTTTTGGTATATTGGCAATTTCCTATTACAAAAACATAGAGTAGGTCTTTGACTGTAACCTATAGTTTTCAAGTGACATTCAGCTATCCTGGATCAGTGTGGCTCAGAGACAATGCCAATGTATGTTTTGCATCCATGCATTCATATCTTCATATTTGCTTGATCATCAAAAGTGTTTGTCAGATGTACATGACTGATATATGATCTCAGTCTTACATAATCCAGTGCCAGACATCAGTGAGTTTCTAATGATGGTTTTATATTCTTTAGTTTGGTGCTTATTTAATCAAAAGGGTTCTTTTGTCTTTACAGCTGGGTTTTTAATTAAGTGGCTTTATTTGTTTTAAAGAAATAATTTATTTGTTAAAAAGCCCATTTTTGCTAAAAGCCTTTTTTGGTCTCTGACCTAGTTTTAAGCGTGTAATACAAGAAAGGAACTTAGCCATTTTGTTTTGTGTGTCTGCAATGTTGAAAAGAAAAAGAACGACAAAATATTTGCAAAGAGGTTTTTGAGAGTTTATATTGAAAACTCATGTGGCTGTTCCTTGTTAGCCTCCATGAGTGATTAAATCGTCATCTTTTCATATATGTGTGAGTTCATGAGCATTATGCATGTTGGTCATCAGCAATTGTGCCTTAAGGTGTGAGCAGCTGAGACCAGAGTTGTGCCATCTCTTGTTGACAAAGGAAGACAAGATCGCTGGTTCGGTTGAGTAGCAAAGGCGAGTAGGCAAGTCTGCCTTGTGAGCGTTTGTCTTGTGAGTTGACTTGTAAGACCTTTTTGTATTCTTTCTCATAGTGATTTGTTCTTCGGCATAGTGCCCGCAGTTGTTTTCCTCATCTTTAGGTTTTTCACTGCGTCAACATATAGTGTGTCCGTTGTGCAATTGTTTGCGTTTTTATTTGAATTTATTTTACTGCGTATTATGGAATTTTTGCTTATAGGATTGTTACAGTATTTCAAATCCTGCTGTGGTGTTTGAGTATTAAGAAACAGATCAATTGGCCATTCTAGGGAATTTCAACCCTCATTGCCTTTCCACCAATTCAAGAGTTTGAAGCCTTTGGTAAAAAGGCTTTCAAAAGGGTCAGTCAAGTATTTATCCACTTCATTGGATATTTCCACAAGTTGTTCCTCCTTTTATTGCACAAGTTGATGAAACATTTTGGTTTAAACGTCATCATAACCTTCAAGATCATTTCCAACATTTTCATCTTCGCCTTCATTCATTGGTTGGCTCACAAAGCTATCCACCCCTCTATACTCATTATACAAATTGAACAAGCATGTTCTCACTTTATGCACAACCTCATCTATCTTATTTTCTTCGGCCTTGAGATTTTGGAAGCTTATCTTAAGTATTTGAAGTTTAAAATCTTGGGTCTAGCACTAATGCTACAAAAATCATCTTGTTCACACTTTCAAAACTCCCCCAATACTTGTCAAACTTCTTCTTCATTGATGGAGCCACCCTTTGCAAGACCGGATATCTAGGATCATTCATTTTGACTTCAATCTCAACTTGTAAACTAACCAATTCATGAAAAATTATATTGGATGTAATCATTTTGATTGCACTTAGGGGGGTGTTTTCATTTGAGATTTTAAAAGACTATTTATGGATAAATAAGTCCAGTGGATTTTAAAAGACTATTTAAGAATGTAATGACTTATAAGATTTTTTATACTCAGGATTTTTTATGTTTGGATTTTAAAGATTTATATCATAAGAATTTATAAGATTTGAAAGGACCATATGGATTTTTTATTTGTATGATGCTAACCAACCAACTTAGTTGGATGATGAGCAATGTCTAGTTCAATGACGCACAAATTCTTCATCAATTTCTTCTTCCTCTATGTCATTACCTTCATACATGCTCAGTTGTGACATTATACGAGACTGCAAAACAATAAAAAGAAGAAAATAGTACCAATTTATGAGGCTGCAAAACATTATAATACCTTCTATGATAATACTTAGAACACACAGCCAGGGCATATGAAAACACATTGTCACCCTAGTAATGTAAACTAGCACCTCAAAGCATGTACTTTTCAATCATCTGATGAGGAACAGTACCCAAAAATTGGCTATGCTTTGAATGAATAAATGGCAATGCTTTATAAATAAATAAATGGAAATGCTTTGAATGAAATATGACAGAAAAAAAGTCAACTAGTGGTTAAAGGAGCTTGTCTCTGCACTCTAATGAAATATATATATATATATATATATATATAAGACGCAGACCATATACATAAAGAACAGTAATAAAAAATATATATATATAAGACCATATAGTACATGATAGCCATAAACAGACAATAAGCGCAGACCATATATATATAAGACGTAGACCATAAACATCAATTGTTTGATTCTCCCATTTGTTATATATAACACATGATAGCAATATGGTTTATATATGAACAGCCTGACACGAAGCAGCAATTGATGGCGAAGAAATAGAGCATGTGAATGGCCATAAAACTATCATATATATACCCACAAAGCATCAATAATTGTGAAGGGCTATAGAGCTATCATATATAAACCCACGAAGCAATACCACCAATAGTAGCAGCAAACCCACGAAGGGCTAAAGACACAGTCCATATACAAAACCATAGCATATAGAAAATATACATATAATAAACGAAAGAAGATACAATATGAGAAGGAAGCAATACCTTGTTCACGAAGAACTGTTCAACTTCACAAAGAGCTGTTCATTTTCTCTAGCATTAAAAAAAAAAAAAAAATCTCACGTAAAAAGTCTGATGGGTTAAGGTGAGATTTGGGATAGGGTTTGGTATTTATACCTCCCACTAAAAAGTCACACAAATTCCTAATTAAAAAAATTCCATCGAAATTAGCAAGTTTTTGAATACAAAAAGACTTTTTGTTACTTGTTTAAAGTCTTGATTGAATACCGCTAGATTTGGACACCCTCTTTAAAATATCTTAATAGTCCTGAATGAATACCACAAGACTTATATAGATTATTTAAAAGTCTTAATTGAATACCACAAGATTATTTAAAAGTCTTATTTAGATTATCTAAAAGTCTCAATCTTCATTACTTGGAGGACCCACTATCTTCATCCCATCCTTCTCTATCTCCTCAAAGTAAGCTTGAAAAGCTACATTTTCTGTCGCCATCTTATTGAACACTATCTTGTACTTGAATGCACAATCAAGCATTTTATAAGTTGAATTCCACCTTGTCACCACATCCATTGGCACATTTGCCATCCCATCCATCCTTATCTCCAAGGCATGGTCCCTAAAAGAATCCAACCTTGACGGAGATGAGTGAACCTTAAAGCTAAGAAGCTGCTTCAACCCATCCTTAACAATCAAGTTAAGGATATGACATGCACACCTCAAGTGCAAATACTTCCCATCAAGCAAAAGGTCATTGAAATCCTTCATCCTATTTTCCACATACACAACCGCCCCATCATTTGCCGAAGTATTGTCAACTGTAATGCTAAACAATTTTTCAATCCCCCAAGCATTCAAGCATGCACATAAAGTCTTGTCTATGTCAACACCCTTGTGATTAGGGATCTTTATGCAAATTCCATCACTATCCATGAAATGGGTTGTGACTACCATGTAGTTGATGTTTTGGATCGAAGTCCAAGTATCGGTTGTGATACTTACCTTGTGATTGCCTATCACACTCATTATCTTGGCCTTCTCAACTAAGAACAAATCCCATATTCCAGCAGCTATCTTTTGTCTATTAAGGATCTTGAACTTAGGGTTTAACTCATAGACAAAATCCTTAAACCCGCTACCTCCTGTCATAGACAAAATCCTTAGTCGATTTTCGATTTGAAATTCAGCCGATTTTGGGATTGCGTTTTTGGCCACTTCCAATCACTTTTTGGGGTAGGTCAAAGAACAATAGTGACTCCAAATATGGTTTTTTACCTAGGGTAGAAGTCTTGGCCCGAGATGTTGAGATTCTCCACCAAAGCTTTATCGCTTTGGACACCCACGTGCTGCCGGCCTGTGGGCACTGTAGAAAAAGGTGCATTTTATCACAATGTGTTTTTCTGGTCCTCACAAGCACGTAGGTACTTCGGATTTCAATTCGGTTGACGTTCGAACCCCGAACGGATCTCACATATTAGGAGTTATCCAAGTTCGACATGCTCGGACCGTTAGATCGACTCCATTCCAATATATGTTACTCTAGACATTCTTAGGATCTTGTAGAAATTCGCGAATCGTGAATCGGAACACCGGATGTTCCTATTCAATAACTTAAAGTTCGCGTTTTGCGATAACCGTGCGATCGTGCTATCGTGCGATCATGAGCGATCCGACCTTCCGTTTCGGACCAAACTTGCAGGACATGTATCCTAGACCTTGTGAAACCTTTAGGAACTTCTGGTTTATAAAACGGAGGTCGTGGGTCTTGTGGGCCCGGTTGACCTGATTTGGGAAGTTTGACGCTCGGTTGACCGAGGGTCTCCCAAGGCTATTCCATCGTCCGAATTGGGTACTTGGACCTTAGAACGTCTCATTTCTTGTGCACTTGAAAATCGGAAAATTAGGATATTTAATTCAAAGTTCTCGTTCAAAACGCTTCGTATTAATCTCGTATTCGTATTATGAATTAGGTACTCCGACCACGCATACGCTGCAGGCGGGACCCTCTCAGGGTCAAGCAGCGTGGGACTACCTGTGAGTGGACTTTGTTTTCAAATCTTAAGCATGGTTTTATTGATGGAAAAAAAATTATGCATAATGCTTTACATGGTATATTGGATATGTGATATATTCGATTGTCGAATTTGATGTTCTTATAAAGTTTTGGCAATATATTTTGGGTTTTGACATATTTGAGTATCTTGAGTATGTATATATGGATTTTGAGAAATTCTATCTATAATTGTCTATGTGTAGGGTACTTGGGTTGTTGGCATGAGATTGTGGAAAGATTTGGGTGTAGAATGTCAGTTTGGAGTGCTATAAGCACTACCCTATGTACCTCCCTGGATTTGGAACTTGGATACGGAAACTTGAGATACTTGGAAATATCGGAACCCGGGGCATCGTTGACGGGATGTTGCTGTAGACCCTTGATTAGGTAGTCTACACGCGTAGGGCTGGTTTTCAGGCGTACAAGTTTTGAGTATTCGGCTATATGTGCTGGCTGAGAGTTACTACCCTAGTTGGAAGGCTTGTTCCCTAGCCACATGGTCAATTGAGGAATTCTTTTATGCGGGCTCTTCCATGTGGACTAGTCAAACAATCCCCCGGTTGAATTTTTTCCCCGGTACAACTAGGTGATTGTCATATTTATATTTTATATTTATATATTTTTATGTATATATATAACTATTCATTCATTCTTGTTTGTCGGTGAGGATACTTCCTTGCTAGTCGTGCCAACGGGTACGTTTTCGAGAGTTTGGTTTTGGGACTTATAATATTTGAATGGTGGGTTTGTAAAGTGTTCTTTATGGATTTCGAACTTGGCATCCGGTATTGTTTTAGCTTGATATGTATATACTTCACTATGACGGTTTTGGGATGCATTTGGATTTCTTGCATGGTTTTCTAAACGGTGGGGTTATATTATATTGGTTTACACTGAACTGAACTTTATTTTTATCCACTCACACTTTTCTGTTTTGCGCCCTCCCCAGCCAGTCGTTGACTGAGCTCCACAGTCGAGCCAGATCGCGTGCTTCTGAATCTTGAGCCTTCGTAGGACTCTTTCATCAGTTAATTCCCATTGCACTTTTTTTATGTTGTAATTGAAATTCTTAGACATGCTCTATTGTCGCCCGTGTAGGGTTTGATTTGTGAGGTCGGAGGCCTTTGTTGTAAACTATTTATTTGCTTTAAAGCATGCTGCTGGTTGGGATATTAAACTGTGATTTTCTAGCAAGTTGAAATTTTGGGAAATGTTCAATTTACAGTGGAGACTCTGCCCAATTTTCGGTAGAAAGTCTTGGTCTTTAGTAACTGAGCCCGGCATCGGGGTGATCGCGGCAACAAGACGGGATTCGTCCCGGTTTCCAAGGAAATCCAGGGCAGGTCCTGTCACAACAGCAACAGCAGCTCACAGCAACACAAAAAGCAGCAGCAGCAACAGGTCTTTATTCACAATTAACAGAAACGGTAATTTAAAAAAATCCTAATACAAAACACCCTAAAAACTCTAACATAAACCCTAATCACCAAAACCCCCAATTAACAGAAACCCCTAATCAAAAAGCCCCAATTCATCCTAAACAAACCCTAAAGAAAACCCAAATTGATTTCATCCTAAACAAAGTAACAAACCCTATTCAACAGAAACCTAAAGGGAGAAGAGATAAGGGAGAAATATAGAGGAGAGAAGAAAATAGCAAGAAAATAGAAGAGAGACAGAGAGACAGAGAGGCTATTCTTTCTTACCAGATCAAAGCAGAGGAGAGGAGAGAAGAGAATGAGAGGAGGCGAAGAACTTATCGACAAGGGGGCGAAGGAGAAAAGAGAAGAGTCGGTGACCGACAATTTAGGGAAATTGAATACCGCTTGCATGTTCGAGACTCTTCAACTTGGTTCTGAATACCGGACCGCCGTTGCCTTTCTGGTCAAAGATATTTACAGCCAGGAAAAATCGGTCCAGAACCGCTGGTTTTTGGTTTTTTTTTTTAGAACCACACAGGCCTACCAAGATCTATCGTCATTAGTGCACTTTTGAACCTTAGCGAAGAGAAATCATATCATCCACTGCTACTTGAGTATAAATATGTCTTTGCTTGGACGTACAAGGAGATGTCAAGCTTCAATCCAAAAGTTGTTGTCCATCACATTACAGTCAAGCCTGGAATGCATCCAATCAAACAAACTCAACATCGCTTCCCCCCGGAGTTTTTATGTCATATTGAAGCCAAAGCAAACAAGTTGATCGCCTTCAAATTTATTAGAGAGGTGAAATACCCAACGTGGATCGTTAACATTGTTCCGGTGAAGAAGAAGATCACTGGACAAATTTGTATCTGTGTTGACTTTCGAGATTTAAACGAGGCTTGCCTTAAGGATGACTTTCCATTGCCCATAATTGAGCTCATGGTAGATAGAACCACAGGTCATGAAGTCGGAAAGGAATTTATTGTTATAAGGTAATGCCATTTAGTCTTAAGAATGTAGGTTCGAACTACAGCGTGTGATGCAAAAGATCTTTGGTGACATGCTTTACAAGAATGTCGAGTGCTACATTGATGACCTGTTGGTAAAGTCACAGAGAACAGAAGATCACTTGAAAGACCTGAGAACGATGTTTAACAGACTGCCGAATTACCAACTCAAGATGAACCCTTTGAAGTGTGCTTCACGTTAGGTAAATTTCTTGGTTTCATTGTTAAGCGTCAAGGCATCGAAGTAGATCAATCTAAGATTAAAGCTATCCGAGATATGCCCGAGCCAAGAAATTTACGTGAGTTGAAAAGTTTACAAGGACGTCTCGCTTTTATTCGACGATTCATCTCAAACTTAGCAGGGTGGTGTTAACTGTTCAGTTGTCTTATGAAAAAGGATATCTCGTTCGTTTGGTATGAGGCTTGTCACAATGCTTTTGAAAGCATAAAGAAGTACTTTTTGAGTTCACCACTGTTAAGAGCTCCTATTCCTGGCAGGCCCCTCGTATTGTACATTGCGGCTCAAGAGAGATCAATCGGAGCCCTTCTTGCACAAGAGAATGAGTCACATAAAGAGCAGGCACTCTACTATCTAAGTCGAACCCTTACTGGTCCTGAACTAAAACTACACGCCTATAGAAAAGACATGTCTTGCACTTGTTTTTGCTATTCAAAAGTTAACGCACGATATGCAAGCGTTCACATTTCATTTAATTGCACTAGCTGACCCGATGAGGTATGTTATGTCAAAACCAGGCTTGACAGGGCGTTTGGCCAAGTGGGTATTACTTCTAAATCAATATGAAATCATCTACACTCCAGTAATCAAAGGTCAAGCTATTGCACATTCCTAGCTAATCATCCAATTCTAGCAGACTAGGAAATGTTAGATGACTTACCCGACGAACAAGTCTTCTTTGCTGACGTTTTTCCTACTTGGATGATGTTCTTTGACAGATCGGCTCGTATAGATGGGGCATCGGCTGGCGTAATCTTCGTATCACGCAAGAGGCACATACTACCCTATTCATTCTTCTTAAGTGAGCTTTGCTCGAACAATGTTGCAGAATACCAAGCTTTGATCATGGGCTTGCAAATGACTATGGAGATGAAGATATCAAGCTTAGAAGTCTTTGGTGACTCCATATTAGTGATCAACTAGCTATTGACCCATTACGAGGTTAGGAAGGATGGTTTGATTCCTTACCTCCAAATGGTCACGCAATTACATGAAAAGTTTGACTTCGTGACGCTAGAACATATTCCAAGAAAGGATAACCAAATTGAGGACGCCTTAGCCAATCTTACTGCTATGTTGGCGTTGACGAAAGATGAAGCAATGAATCTTCCAGTTTTCCACCGTTGGATAGTGCCATTAGCACTTGGAGCATCGCAAGAAGGAGTCAATGTTATTTGAGTGTTGTCAATTGACATTGACGATTGGAGACAACCTTTAATTGATTATTTTGAGTATGGAAAATTGCCAGATGACTCGAGATATCGATTGGAAATACGACGTCGAGCACCTCGATTCATTTATTACAAAGAAATTCTCTACCGTCGCTCATTCGAAGGCGTGTTTCTAAGATGCTTGGGAGAAGAAGATGCATCCAAAGCAATGGAGGAGGCTCACTCAGGTATTTGTGTCAGGGCCAAAGCTACATTTCCAAATAAAGAGGATGGGCTACTATTGACCAACGGTCAAGGATTGCATGGATTATGTGAAGACATGCCAGGCATGTCAATTCCATGCCAACTTTATACACCAGTCGCCACATCCGCTGCATCGCACAGTTACTTCTTGGCCATTTGATGTGTAGGGTCTTGATGTGGTGGGACCGATAGCACCCAAATCTTCTAACGGTCATTCTTACATCCTTGCAGCCGCAAACTACTTTTCAAAATGGGCAAAAGCTATAACTCTAAAGGAAGTGAAAAAAGAAAACGTAGTGAGCTTTATCAAAGTAAACATTATTAATTGGTATGATGTGCCGCATTACATCATCATAGTCAATGGAAAGCCATTCTCGAACCGCTTGATGGATAAACTGTGTGAAGATTTTGGTTTCACGCAACGCAACTCTTCAATGTATAATGCCCGACCAATGATTTTGCAAAAGCATTCAACAAAACTCTTTGCAGCCTGTTGAAGAAAGTTGTCAGGAGAACCAAGAAAGACTGGCATAAAAGGATGAAGCATTATGGGCTTATCAGATGACATATCAGATGCCTACTCAGGCTACACCATTCGCTTGTGTATGGTGTGGAAGTAGTCTTGCCTTTAGAAAGTCAAATTCCATCATTAAGGATGGTCATATAGGAGGGATTAACTGATGAGGAAAATGTGAAGCTATGTCTCCAAGTGCTAGAAGCATTAGACAAAAAGAGACTCGAAGCACAACAACGCTTAGAGTGTTATCAAGCTCGGCTTTCAAATGCTTTTAATAAGAAAGTTCACCATAGATCTTTTCATGTAGGAGATCTTGTCCTTGCATTATGTAGACCTATCATCACAACACACAAAACTGGAAGTAAGTTTACTTCGAAATGGAATGGGCCCTATTCAGAACAAGAAGTATACACAAGTGGCGCGTACAAGATCGTGGCTGAGGGCGGCTTAAGAGTCGGCCCCATCAATGGTAAGTTCTTGAAACGATACTGTGCATGAAGTGAATACAAGCTCCTGGCCCATATGAGCCTAAACTGTGTACGGCACCAACAAAATAAATAAATAAATAAATAAAAGGTGGCACGTTGGATTGAACACCCGAAAGGGCGATCCAAGCAAAAGTTAGAGCATAAGAAAGTCCGTTGAGCTGAAAACCCGAAAGGGCGGCTCAAGCAAAAGTTAGGACCAAAGGGCTTGTTGAGTTGAAAACCTAAAAGAGGGGCTCAAGCAAAAGTTAGGGCACTTGATCCCTTTTCATTGAGGATACGTAGGCAACTTGGACAAATAATTCCAAGTTCAGTCACATCAAAATAAAAACAAGGGTTTCTCCTTCAGTCCAAACCATTTGAAAGAAATAATGAAATAAGAAAATGCTTTTATTTCATTATGAAAGTTAACTAGTAAACATCAATACTTTGACAAATTCGAAAGGAAATATGAACGAAGCAAAGAAAGTTTACAACAACAAAATTTTATATTCCCAAGACAAGTCTCTAAAGCCGTTAAACAATCTCTCAAAAGAAACTCATAGTGCATCTAAAGCCTCAGCATAGGCAGCTGATAATACAGGAGCTCCTTCGACTGCAATATTATCCTCTCTCAAACGTGTAACCTCACCATGATGATGTAAAAGCTGTGCATCACTCTCCGGAAGTGATTTGTTTAGTTGACGTAGTCTTAACTCCAATTGCTCTTGTTCTCTCTTCAACTCCTCCATACGCATCTTGGTAGATTTAATAGACTCAAGTATAAAAATTGATGAACCTCTTTAGCTTGTTGCAGAGCCAAAGCAATAGAAAGTAAAGAGTCAACAATAGCCAAACGATCGCTCTAAACTTCGGGAGATAGCTTTTAGGAGTAAGTACAGTGTGTAGAATAATAGTCGATTGCGGTCACCATAAGTGCATCGATCATAGCTCGTAAAGATGACACGTCCGCCCCTACATTGTCAAGGGTAGTCAACAACTTGCAAGCTCATCTTTGAATGAAGGAAGTAGTTCTAATGAAGCCTTTAAGATTATGCTTTTTATTTGGTTTCCTAAAATGGAAACTATTTTGCGAAGGGTTTTGTCTGCAACGCCTAATTTGGGTTCTCCACATGACATTTCAGAGGTAGATGTGATTAGCTAACTTTGATAAATGTTACTGGGCAAGCTAACTTACATTGATCGGTAAATAATGGTTAAGCAAGTAGATTCTAAGATTTCTAAATACGGATTATGACAAGGATTTGAATAATACCTCTTAGGCTAACACCTGAACCACTTTTCGGGTGCAAAGTATCATTTACCTTTTGGATAGGCAAATGATTAAATGGCACAAGCTCAGACACAGTAGGAACATGATGCATAACTTCTCCCTAAAAAAAAAAAATTTTAAAAAGGACTCAAATTGAAATAAATTACGTACCTCTTCTATTAGAACTGGTTGCGAAATAGCAGGCACATCGCAAAAAAATGTGTCATCAAGCGGGTATGCCGTGTCCAGATCACAATAGAGAGATCCAACACTTGTCTTCTTATGCCTGAAGTTGACTTCATTGTCTTCATTCTACTTATATGCCCTCACTTCAAATTGCGAATTCATCGACCGAGGGGAATGAAATCTTCATGAGAATCTACTACACTTTTTGTTTCTCCCATATCATTAGGGACCTGAGTTGGGGGAACTTGAACTTGCGGTGGGTGTTGAACTCTAGGCGTGGGAGTAGTAGAACTATCTTCAACTTCTGGATGAGCTTTGTGCGCTTTACCACGTATGGATTTGTTATGAACTAAGGTTCCGTTGTCTTGAGACTTAAAAGATTTCGGTTGAGATGACGACGAAGACTTGCCTACAGTTGAGACTGTCTTTGACTTCATTGATTCAAAGAGATGCACCTTTGACTACCAAACGACATACTCAGAGATGACTTCAAATTCCCGGATATTGTCCTTAGCTGGTAGGGTTATTGTAGATGCAGTGCCAATATTAAGCATGACTTCCAATGTGAATAAACTGATAGCATAATCCCGTTCCGGATGTCATCTTTAAGTTCTCCCGGCACATGTTGTGCATAGCATAACTGATGTGATTAATTGCAAGTGGATAATATTGCTCAAATTAATATAGTAGTAAGTAGAGTATCGTTCCAACAGGGATCAAGTTAATCTATTAAATACTAGAGTGATTTATTTCTAATTATATTTGAATTAAATGAAAAGAGAATTATGATGATTAAAATCTAATTAAGCAAGTAAAATAAATTGAGATCAAGTAAATAATGTAAAAGATGAAAACAAAGATGACAAAGCACTGGGGCACCGATTTCACCTATCTAATCTCACCCAAATCCTTCTAGCTTGTTAATTCTAATTACCTAACATGTTGATAATCGTTTTCCCTTACCACACCAATACTCTCTTCCGAGTTATATTAGTTGTATTCCTTACCATCAACCCACTCTATTCCTAGTTATGGATTTAGATAGCTAAGAACCCATTAAGATTTGTGGAAAACAATAAAGATTACACAAACCATAACCTAGTCTTCCGAGTCAGCTATGTAATTTATTGTACTTGTTACTAGAAGCTTTTTATTAGGAATCTTCTTCCGGTCTCAACCTAATTCTTCCAATCTTGCAATTAGTGGCCAATTAATTGAAAGCATTAAGAACGGTAACAAGCACTCAACATGTATAGATAAATAAAATTAACAATATCAAAGAATTTGAGTATTCATAGCTAGGCTATATTGTAGCCCTAGTAAAAGAAATTAGTTCATGAAGGACTTATTGAGAATCATGATGGTTGA